>NW_027228607.1:0-137758 GCF_037783145.1 Equus przewalskii | reverse complement strand
GGCGTAGACGGCAGTTGATTCTGGCGTGTCCAGCAGGTGGTTCTGGGGAGTGGATCAGGTGGTTCTGGCATACTCGGCAGGTGGTACCGGCGTGTCCGGAACATGGTTCTGGCAAGCCTGATAGGTGGTTCCGGCATGCCCGGCAGGTGATTCGGCAGTGTTCGCCAAGTGGTTCTGACGTAGCCGGCAGGTGATTTTGCATGTCCGGCGGTGGTTCCGGCGAGTCGAGCTGGTGGTTCCGGCGTGTCCGGGAGGTGGTTCCGGTCTGTCCGGCAGGTGGTTCTGGCGTGTCCGGCACGAGGTTCTGGCACGTCTGAGAGGTGGTTCCAGCATGCCCGACAGGTGATTCCAGAGTGTCCGCCACGTGGTTCTGGCGTACCCGGCAGGTGATTTTGGCGTGTCTGGCAGGTGTTTCTTGCAAGTCGAGCATGTGGCTCAGGCATGCTCAGCAGGTGCTTCCGGCATGTCCGGCACGTGGTTCTGGTGTGTCTGAGAGCTGGTTCTGGCATGTCCGGCAGATGATTCTGGAGTGTCCACCAAGTGGTTCTGGCATACCTGGCAGGTGATTTTGGTGTGTCAGGTAGGTGGTTCCGGCGAGTCGAGTAGGTGGTTCCAGCGTGCTCGGCAGGTGGTTCAGGCGGGTCTGGCAGGAGGTTTCGGTCTGTTCAGGGTGTGGTTCCGGCATCTCAGGCACATGGTTCTGGCACGTCTGAGAGGTGGTTTCGGCCGGCCCGACAGGTGTTTCCATGGTGTCCTCCAAGTGGTTCTGGCATAGCTGGCAGGTGATGTTGGCGTGACCGGCAGGTGGTTCCAGCCAGCCCGGCAGGTGATTCCGAAGTGTTCAGCAAATGGTTGTGGCGTAGCCGGCAGGTGATTTTGGCGTGTCCGGCAGGTGGTTTTGGCGAGTCAAGCCGGTGGTTCTGGCGTGTCCGGCAGGTGGTTCCGGTCTGTCCAGCAGGTGGTTCTGGGGTGTCCGGCACGAGGTTCTGGCACGTCTGAGAGGTTGTGTCGGCATGCCCTTCACGTGATTCCGGCTTGTCCACCAAGTGGTTCTGGTGTAGCGGGCAGGTGATTTTGGCGTGTCCGGCAGGTGGGACCGGTGAGTCAAGCAGGTGATTCCGGCGAGTGTTTCCTGTGTTTCCGGTCTGTCCGGGAGATGGTTCCGGCCGGTCCGGCACGTGCTTCTGGCACTTCTGAGAGGTTGTGCTGGCATGCCCGGCAGGTGATTCTGGAGTGTCCGCCAAGTGGTTCTGGCGTAGCTGGCAGGTGACTTTGACGTGTCCGGCAGGTGGTTCTGGGGAGTGCATCAGGAACTTCCGGCATTCTCGGCAGGTGCTTCCGCCGTCTCCGGCATGTGGTTGTGGCACCTCTGAGAGGTGGTTCCAGCATGCCCGGCAGATGATTCCGGAGGGTGCGACAAGTGGTTGTGGCGTAGCCGGCTGGTGATTCTGGCGTGTCCGGCAGGCGGTTCTGGCGAGTCGAGCAGGTGGTCCCGGCCAGTCCGGCAGGTGGTTCCGGTCTGTCCTGGAGGTGGTTCCGGAGTGTCTGCAGAGTGGTTCTGGCGTAGCCGGCAGGTGATTCTGGAGTGTCCGCCAAGTGGTTCTGGCATAGCCGGCAGGTGATTTTGGCGTGTCCAGCAGGTGGTTCCGGCGAGCTCGGCAGGTGGTAGCGGCGTGTCTGGAACATGGTTCTGGCACGTCTGAGAAATGGTTCCGGCATGCCCGGCAGGTGGTTCCGGAGTGTCTGCCGAGTGGTTCTGGTGTAGACGGCAGGTGATTCTGGCGTGTCCATCAGGTGGTTCTGGGGAGTGGATCAGGTGGTTCCGGTATACTCGGCAGGTGGTACCGGCGTGTCCGGAACAAGTTTCTGGCAAGCCTGATAGGTGGTTCCGGCATGCCCAGCAGGTGATTCGGGAGTGTTCGCCAAGTGGTTCTGGCATAGCCGGCAGGTGAGTTTGCATGTCCGGCAGTGGTTCCGGCGAGTCGAGCTGGTGGTTCCGGCGTGTCCGGCAGGTGGTTCCGGTCTGTCCGTTAGGTGATTCCGGCGTGTCTGGCACGTGCTTCCGGCATGCGCGGCAGGTGACCGTAGTGTCCGCCAGGTGGTTCTGGCATACCCGGCAGGTGATTTTGGCGTGTCCGGCAGGTGTTTCTGGCGACTCGAGCAGGTGGCTCCGGCATGCTCGGCAGGTGCTTCCGGCGTCTCCGGCACTTGGTTCTGGTGTGTCCGAGAGCTGGTTCCGGCATGTCCGGCAGATGATTCCGGAGTGTCCTCCAAATGGTTCTGGCATACCCAGCAGATGATTTTGGCGTGTCAGGGAGGTGGTACCGGTGAGTCGAGCAGGTGGTTCCGGCGTGCTCGGCAGGTGGTTCAGGCGGTTCTGGCAGGTGGTATCCGTCTGTTCGGGGTGTGGTTCCAGCATCTCATGAACACGTTTCTGGCACGTCTGAGATGTGGTTCCAGCCGGCCCGACAGGTGTTTCCGCAGTGTCCGCCAAGCGGTTCTGGCGTAGTTGGCAGGTGATTTTGGCATGACTGGCAGGTGGTTCCAGCAAGCCTGGCAGGTGATTCCAAAGTGTTCACCAACTGGTTGTGGCGTAGCCGGCAGGTGATTTTTGCGTGATCGGCAGGTGGTTCTGGCGAGTCGAGCAGGTGGTTCCGGCGTGGTCGGCTGGTGCTTCCGGGGTCATTGGCACGGGGTTCTGGCATGTCTGAGAGGTGGTTCCTGCATGCCCGGCAAGTGATTCCGGAGTGTTCGCCAAGTGGTTCTGGCATAGTCGGCAGGTGATTTTGGCATGTCCGGCAGGTGGTTCAGGCGAGTTGAGCAGGTGGTTCCAACGTGCTTGGCAGGTGCTTCCGGCGTCTCCGGCACGTGTTTCTGGCACATCTGACAGGTGGTTCCGGCATGCCCGAAAGGTGATTCCGGTCTGTCCGGTAGGTGGTTCCAGCCTGCACGGCATGTGGTTCTGGTACGTCTCAGAGGTGGTTGCGCATGCCCAACAGGTGATTCCGGACTGTCCGCCACATGGTTCTGGCACGGCTGAGAGGTGGTTCCGGCATGCCCGGCAGGTCATCCCAGAGAGTCCTCCAAGTGGTTCTGGCATAACACGCAGGTGATTTTGGCGTGTCTGGCAGGTTGTTCCGTTGTGCTTGGCAGGTGGTTCAGGCTTGGCCGGCAGGTGGTTCCAGACTGTCCAGGACGTGTTTGCAGATTCTCCGGCAGGTGGTTCCGGTACGTCTGAGAGGTGGTTCCGCCATGGCTGGCAGGTGATTCCGGACCGTCCCCCAGGTGGTTCTGGCATAGCCAGCAGTTGATATTGGCCTGTCCGGCAGGTGGTTCCAGCGAGTCGAACAGGTGGCTCCGGCGTGCTCGGCAGGTGGTTCCGGTCTGTCCGGTAGGTGATTCCGGCGTGTCCGGCACGTGCTTCCGGCACGTCTGAGAGGTGGTTCCAGAATGCGCGACAGGTTGTTTTGGAGTGTCCGCCAGGTGGTTCTGGTGTACCCGGCAGGTGATTTTGGCGTGTCCGGCAGGTGTTTCTGGCGAGTCGAGCAGGTGGCTCCGGCATGCTCGGCAGGTGCTTCCGGCGTCTCCGGCACGTGGTTCTGGTGTGTCTGAGAGCTGGTTCCGGCATGTCCGGCAGATGATTCCGGAGTGTCCGCCAAGTGGGTCTGGCACACCCGGCTGGTGATTTGGGCATGTCAGGTAGGTGGTTCCAGCGAGTCGAGCAGGTGGCTCCGGCGTGCTCGGCAGGTTGTTCAGACGGGTCTGGCAGGTGTTTTCCGTCTGTTCGGGGTGTGGTTCCAGCATCTCATGCACATGGTTCTGGCACGTCTGAGATGTGGTTCCGGCCGGCCCGACAGCTGTTTCCACAGTGTCCGCCAAGTGGTACTGGCGTAGTTGGCAGGTGATTTTGGAATGACCGGCAGGTGGTTCCAGCAAGCCCGGCAGGTGATTCCGAAGTGTTCCCCAACTGGTTGTGGCGTAGCCGGCAGGTGATTTTTGCGTGATCGGCAGGTGGTTCTGGCGAGTCGAGCAGGTGGTTCCGGCGTGCTCGGCAGGTGCTTCTGGGGTCATTGGCACGTGGTTCTGGCATATCTGAGAGGTGGTTCCGGCATGCCCGGCAGGTGATTCCGGAGTGTTCGCCAAGTGTTTCCGGCGTAGCCGGCAGGTGATATTGCATGTCCAGCGGTCGTTCCGGCGGGTCGAGCCGGGGGTTCCGGCGTGTCCGGCAGGTGGTTCCGGTCTGTCCGGCAGGTGGTTCTGTGGTGTCCGGCACGAGGTTCAGTCTGAGAGGCTGTGCCGGCATGCCCCTCACGTGATTCCGGCTTGTCCCCGAAGTGGTGCTGGTGTAGCGGGCAGGTGATTTTGGCGTGTCCGGCAGGTGGTTTAGGCGAGTTGAGCAGGTGGTTGCGACGTGCTCGGCAGGTGCTTCCGGCGTCTCCGGCACGTGTTGCTGGCACATCTGACTGGTGGTTCCGGCATGCCCAAAAGTTGATTCCGGTCTGTCCGGTAGGTGGTTCCGGAGTGCACGGCACGTGGTGCTGGTACGTCTCAGAGGTGGTTGCGTATGCCCAACAGGTGATTCCGGACTGTCCGCCACGTGCTTCTGGCACGTGTGAGAGGTGGTTCCAACATGCCCGGCAGGTCATTTCGGAGAATCGTCCAAGTGGTTCTGGCATAGCCCGCAGGTGATTTTGGCGAGTATGGCAGGTGGTTCAGGCATGGCCGTCACGTGGTTCCAGTCTGTCCAGGACGTGTTTCCAGCTTCTCCGGCAGGTGGTTCTGGTACGTCTGAGAGGTGGTTCCGCCATGGCTGGCAGGTGATCCCGAACTGTCCCCCAGGTG
The DNA here is from genome assembly GCF_037783145.1 of Equus przewalskii. Taxonomy (NCBI): domain Eukaryota; kingdom Metazoa; phylum Chordata; class Mammalia; order Perissodactyla; family Equidae; genus Equus; species Equus przewalskii. The sequence continues at coordinate 132,916 of NW_027228607.1, read as the reverse complement.
GTTCTGGCATAGCCAGCAGTTGATATTGGCCTGTCCGGCAGGTGGTTCCAGCGAGTCGAACAGGTGGCTCCGGCGTTCTTGGCAGGTGGTTCCGGTCTGTCCGGTAGGTGTTTCCGGCGTGTCCGGCACGTGCTTCCGGCACGTCTGAGAGGTGGTTCCGGCATGCGCGGCAGGTGATTCCGTAGTGTCCGCCAGGTGGTTCTGGCATACCCGGCAGGTGATTTTGGTGTGTCCGGCAGGTGTTTCTGGCGAGTCGAGCAGGTGGCTCCGGCATGCTCGGCAGGTGCTTCCGGCGTCTCCGGCACTTGGTTCTGGTGTGTCCGAGAGCTGGTTCCGGCATGTCCGGCAGATGATTCCGGAGTTTCCGCCAAGTGGTCTGGCATACCCAACAGGTGATTTTGGCGTGTCAGGGAGGTGGTACCGTTGAGTCGAGCAGGTGGCTCCGGCATGCTTGGCAGGTGCTTCCGGCGTCTCCGGCACGTGGTGCTGGTGTGTCTGAGAGCTGGTTCCGGCATGTCCGGAAGATGATTCCGGAGTGTCCGCCAAGTGGTTCTGGCATACCCGGCTGGTGATTTGGGCATGTCAGGTAGGTGCTTCCGGCGAGTCGAGCAGGTGGCTCCGGCGTGCTCTGCAGGTTGTTCAGACGGGTCTGGCAGGTGTTTTCCGTCTGTTCGTGGTGTGGTTCCAGCATCTCATGCACATGGTTCTGGCACGTCTGAGATGTGGTTCCGGCCGGCCCGACAGGTGTTTCCACAGTGTCCGCCAAGTGGTACTGGCGTAGTTGGCAGGTGATTTTGGCATGACCGGCAGGTGGTTCCAGCAAGCCCGGCAGGTGATTCCGAAGTGTTCCCCAACTGGTTGTGGCGTAGCCGGCAGGTGATTTTGGCGTGTCCGGCAGGTGGTTCTGGCGAGTCGAGCAGGTGGTTCCGGCGTGCTCGGCAGGTGCTTCCGGGGTCATTGGCACGTGGTTCTGGCATATCTGAGAGGTGGTTCCGGCATGCCCGGCAGGTGATTCCGGAGTGTTCGCCAAGTGTTTCCGGCGTAGCCGGCAGGTGATTTTGCATGTCCAGAGGTCGTTCCGGCGGGTCGAGCCGGTGGTTCCGGCGTGTCCGGCAGGTGGTTCTGGTCTGTCCGGCAGGTGGTTCTGTGGTGTCCGGCACGAGGTTCAGTCTGAGAGGCTGTGCCGGCATGCCCCTCACGTGATTCCGGCTTGTCCCCGAAGTGGTGCTGGTGTAGCGGGCAGGTGATTTTGGCAGGTCCGGCAGGTGGTTCAGGCGAGTTGAGCAGGTGGTTGCGACGTGCTCGGCAGGTGCTTCCGGCGTCTCCGGCACGTGTTTCTGGCACATCTGACTGGTGGTTCCGGCATGCCCAAGAGTTGATTCCGGTCTGTCCGGTAGGTGGTTCCGGCGTGCACGGCACGTGGTTCTGGTACGTGTCAGAGGTGGTTGCGTATGCCCAACAGGTGATTCCGGACTGTCCGCCACGTGCTTCTGGCACGTCTGAGAGGTGGTTCCAACATGCCCGGCAGGTCATTTCGGAGAGTCATCCAAGTGGTTCTGGCGTAGCCCGCAGGTGATTTTGGCGTGTCCGGCAGGTGGTTCCGCCGTGCTCGGCAGGTGGTTCAGGCATGGCCGTCACGTGGTTCCAGTCTGTCCAGGACGTGTTTCCAGCTTCTCCGGCAGGTGGTTCTGGTACGTCTGAGAGGTGGTTCCGCCATGGCTGGCAGGTGATTCCGGATGGTCCCCCAGGTGTTTCTGGCATAGCCAGCAGTTGATATTGGCCTGTCCGGCTGGTGGTTCCAGCGAGTCGAACAGGTGGCTCCGGCGTTCTTGGCAGGTGGTTCCGGTCTGTCCGGTAGGTGTTTCCGGCGTGTCTGGCACGTGCTTCCGGCATGCGCGGCAGGTGATTCCGTAGTGTCCGCCAGGTGGTTCTGGCATACCCGGCTGGTGATTTTGGCGTGTCCGGCAGGTGTTTCTGGCGAGTCGAGCAGGTGGCTCCGGCATGCTCGGCAGGTGCTTCCGGCGTCTCCGGCACTTGGTTCTGGTGTGTCTGAGAGCTGGTTCCGGCATGTCCGGCAGATGATTCCGGAGTGTCCGCCAAGTGGTTCTGGCATACCCAGCAGGTGATTTTGGCGTGTCAGGGAGGTGGTACCGGTGAGTCGAGCAGGTGGTTCCGGCGTGCTCGGCAGGTGGTTCAGGCGGTTCTGGCAGGTGGTATCCGTCTGTTCGTGGTGTGGTTCCAGCATCTCATGAACACGTTTCTGGCACGTCTGAGATGTGGTTCCAGCCGGCCCGACAGGTGTTTCCGCAGTGTCCGCCAAGCGGTTCTGGCGTAGTTGGCAGGTGATTTTGGCATGACTGGCAGGTGGTTCCAGCAAGCCTGGCAGGTGATTCCAAAGTGTTCCCCAACTCGTTGTGGCGTAGCCGGCAGGTGATTTTTGCGTGATCGGCAGGTGGTTCTGGCGAGTCGAGCAGGTGGTTCCGGCGTGCTCGGCTGGTGCTTCCGGGGTCATTGGCACGGGGTTCTGGCATGTCTGAGAGGTGGTTCCTGCATGCCCGGCAAGTGATTCCAGAGTTTTCGCCAAGTGGTTCTGGCATAGTCGGCAGGTGATTTTGGCATGTCCGGCAGGTGGTTCAGGCGAGTTGAGCAGGTGGTTCCAACGTGCTTGGCAGGTGCTTCCGGCGTCTCCGGCACGTGTTTCTGGCACATCTGACAGGTGGTTCCGGCATGCCCGAAAGGCGATTCCGGTCTGTCCAGTAGGTGGTTCCAGCCTGCACGGCATGTGGTTCTGGTACGTCTCAGAGGTGGTTGCGCATGCCCAACAGGTGATTCCGGACTGTCCGCCACATGGTTCTGGCACGTCTGAGAGGTGGTTCCGGCATGCCCGGCAGGTCATCCCAGAGAGTCCTCCAAGTGGTTCTGGCATAACACGCAGGTGATTTTGGCGTGTCTGGCAGGTTGTTCCGTTGTGCTTGGCAGGTGGTTCAGGCTTGGCCGGCAGGTGGTTCCAGACTGTCCAGGACGTGTTTCCAGCTTCTCCGGCAGGTGGTTCTGGTACGTCTGAGAGGTGGTTCCGCCATGGCTGGCAGGTGATTCCGGACCGTCCCCCAGGTGGTTCTGGCATAGCCAGCAGTTGATATTGGACTGTCCGGCAGGTGGTTCGAGCGAGTCGAACAGGTGGCTCCGGCGTGCTCGGCAGGTGGTTCCGGTCTGTCCGGTAGGTGATTCCGGCGTGTCCGGCACGTGCTTCCGGCACGTCTGAGAGGTGGTTCCGGCATGCGCGACAGGTGTATTCGGAGTGTCCGCCAGGTGGTTCTGGCGTACCCGGCAGGTGATTTTGGCGTGTCCGGCAGGTGTTTCTGCCGAGTCGAGCAGGTGGCTCCGGCATGCTCGGCAGGTGCTTCCGGCGTCTCCGGCACGTGGTTCTGGTGTGTCTGAGAGCTGGTTCCGGCATGTCCGGCAGATGATTCCGGAGTGTCCGCCAAGTGGTTCTGGCATACCCGGCTGGTGGTTTCGGCATGTCAGGTAGGTGGTTCCGGCGAGTCGAGCAGGTGGCTCCGGCGTGCTCGGCAGGTTGTTCAGACGGGTCTGGCAGGTGTTTTCCGTCTGTTCGGGGTGTGGTTCCAGCATCTCATGCCCATGGTTCTGGCACGTCTGAGATGTGGTTCTGGCCGGCCCGACAGGTGTTTCCACAGTGTCCGCCAAGTGGTACTGGCGTAGTTGGCAGGTGATTTTGGCATGACCGGCAGGTGGTTCCAGCAAGCCCGGCAGGTGATTCCGAAGTGTTCCCCAACTGGTTGTGGCGTAGCCGGCAGGTGATTTTTGCGTGTCCGGCAGGTGGTTCTGGCGAGTCGAGCAGGTGGTTCCGGCGTGCTCGGCAGGTGCTTCCGGGGTCGTTGGCACGTGGTTCTGGCATATCTGAGAGGTGGTTCCGGCATGCCCGGCAGGTGATTCCGGAGTGTTCGCCAAGTGTTTCCGGCGTAGCCGGCAGGTGAGTTTGCATGTCCAGCGGTCGTTCCGGCGGGTCGAGCCGGTGGTTCCGGCATGTCCGGCAGGTGGTTCCGGTCTGTCCGGCAGGTGGTTCTGTGGTGTCCGGCACGAGGTTCAGTCTGAGAGGCTTTGCCGGCATGCCGCTCACGTGATTCCGGCTTGTCCCCGAAGTGGTGCTGGTGTAGCGGGCAGCTGATTTTGGCGTGTCCGGCAGGTGGTTCAGGCGAGTTGAGCAGGTGGTTGCGACGTGCTCGGCAGGTGCTTCCGGCGTCTCCGGCACGTGTTTCTGGCACATCTGACTGGTGATTCCGGCATGCCCAAAAGTGGATTCCGGTCTGTCCGGTAGGTGGTTCCGGCGTGCACGGAACGTGGTTCTGGTACATGTCAGAGGTGGTTGCGTATGCCCAACAGGTGATTCCTGACTGTCCGCCACGTGCTTCTGGCACGTCTGAGAGGTGGTTCCAACATGCCCGGCAGGTCATTTCGGAGAGTCGTCCAAGTGGTTCTGGCGTAGCCCGCAGGTGATTTTGGCGTGTCCGGCATGTGGTTCCGCCGTGCTCGGCAGGTGGTTCAGGCATGGCCGTCACGTGGTTCCAGTCTGTCCAGGACGTGTTTCCAGCTTCTCCGGCAGGTGGTTCTGGTACGTCTGAGAGGTGGTTCCGTCATGGCTGGCAGGTGATCCCGGACTGTCCCCCAGGTGGTTCTGGCATAGCCAGCAGTTGATGTTGGCCTGTCCGGCAGGTGGTTCCAGCGAGTCGAAAAGGTGTCTCCGGCGTTCTTGGCCGGTGGTTCCGGTCTGTCCGGTAGGTGTTTCCGGCGTGTCTGGCACGTGCTTCCGTCATGCGCGGCAGGTGATTCCGTAGTGTCCGCCAGGTGGTTCTGGCATACCCGGCAGGTGATTTTGGCGTGTCCGGCAGGTGTTTCTGGCGAGTCGAGCAGGTGGCTCCGGCATGCTCGGCAGGTGCTTCCGGCGTCTCCGGCACTTGGTTCTGGTGTGTCTGAGAGCTGGTTCCGGCATGTCCGGCAGATGATTCCGGAGTTTCCGCCAAGTGGTTCTGGCATACCCAGCAGGTGATTTTGGCGTGTCAGGGATGTGGTACCGGTGAGTCGAGCAGGTGGTTCCGGTGTGCTCGGCAGGTGGTTCAGGCGGTTCTGGCAGGTGGTATCCGTCTGTTCGGGGTGTAGTTCCAGCATCTCATGAACACGTTTCTGGCACGTCTGAGATGTGTTTCCACCCGGCCCGACAGGTGTTTCCGCAGTGTCCGCCAAGCGGTTCTGGCGTAGTTGGCAGGTGATTTTGGCATGACTGGCAGGTGGTTCCAGCAAGCCTGGCAGGTGATTCCAAAGTGTTCACCAACTGGTTGTGGCGTAGCCGGCAGGTGATTTTTGCGTGATCGGCAGGTGGTTCTGGCGAGTCGAGCAGGTGGTTCCGGCGTGCTCGGCTGGTGCTTCCGGGGTCATTGGCACGGGGTTCTGGCATGTCTGAGAGGTGGTTCCTGCATGCCCGGCAAGTGATTCCGGAGTGTTCGCCAAGTGGTTCTGGCATAGTCGGCAGGTGATTTTGGCATGTCCGGCAGGTGGTTCAGGCGAGTTGAGCAGGTGGTTCCAACGTGCTCGGCAGGTGCTTCCGGCGTCTCCGGCACGTGTTTCTGGCACATCTGACAGGTGCTTCCGGCATGCCCGAAAGGTGATTCCGGTCTGTCCGGTAGGTGGTTCCAGCCTGCACGGCATGTGGTTCTGGTACGTCTCAGAGGTGGTTGCGCATGCCCAACAGGTGATTCCGGACTGTCCGCCACATGGTTCTGGCACGTCTGAGAGGTGGTTCCGGCATGCCCGGCAGGTCATCCCAGAGAGTCCTCCAAGTGGTTCTGGCATAACACGCAGGTGATTTTGGCGTGTCTGGCATGTTGTTCCATTGTGCTTGGCAGGTGGTTCAGGCTTGGCCGGCAGGTGGTTCCAGACTGTCCAGGACGTGTTTCCAGCTTCTCCGGCAGGTGGTTCTGGTACGTCTGAGAGGTGGTTCCGCCATGGCTGGCAGGTGATTCCGGACCGTCCCCCAGGTGGTTCTGGCATAGCCAGCAGTTGCAATTGGCCTGTCCGGCAGGTGGTTCCAGCGAGTCGAACAGGTGGCTCCGGCATGCTCGGCAGGTGGTTCCGGTCTGTCCGGTAGGTGATTCCGGCGTGTCCGGCACGTGCTTCCGGCACGTCTGAGAGGTGGTTCCGGCATGCGCGACAGGTGGTTTCGGAGTGTCCGCCAGGTGGTTCTGGCGTACCCGGCAGGTGATTTTGGCGTGTCCGGCAGGTGTTTCTGGCGAGTCGAGCAGGTGGCTCCGGCATGCTCAGCAGGTGCTTCCGGCGTCTCCGGCACGTGGTTCTGGTGTGTCTGAGAGCTGGTTCCGGCATGTCCGGCAGATGATTCCGGAGTGTCCGCGAAGTGGTTCCGCCATACCCGGCTGGTGATTTGGGCATGTCAGGTAGGTGGTTCCGGCGAGTCGAGCAGGTGGCTCCGGCGTGCTCGGCAGGTTGTTCAGACGGGTCTGGCAGGTGTTTTCCGTCTGTTCGGGGTGTGGTTCCAGCATCTCATGCACATGGTTCTGGCACGTCTGAGATGTGGTTCCGGCCGGCCCGACAGGTGTTTCCACAGTGTCCGCCAAGTGGTACTGGCGTATTTGGCAGGTGATTTTGGCATGACCGGCAGGTGGTTCCAGCAAGCCCGGCAGGTGATTCCGAAGTGTTCCCCAACTGGTTGTGGCATAGCCGGCAGGTGATTTTTGCGTGTCCGGCAGGTGGTTCTGGCATATCTGAGAGGTGGTTCCGGCGTGCCCGGCAGGTCATTCCGGAGTGTTCGCCAAGTGTTTCCGGCGTAGCCGGCAGGTGATTTTGCATGTCCAGAGGTCGTTCCGGCGGGTCGAGCCGGTGGTTCCGGCGTGTCCGGCAGGTGGTTCCGGTCTGTCCGGCAGTTGGTTCTGTGGTGTCCGGCACGAGGTTCAGTCTGAGAGGCTATGCCGGCATGCCCCTCACGTGATTCCGGCTTGTCCCCGAAGTGGTGCTGGTGTAGAGGGCAGGTGATTTTGGCGTGTCCGGCAGGTGGTTCAGGCGAGTTGAGCAGGTGGTTGCGACGTGCTCGGCAGGTGCTTCCGGCGTCTCCGGCACGTGGTTCTGGTGTGTCTGAGAGCTGGTTCCGGCATGTCCGGCAGATGATTACGGAGTGTCCGCCAAGTGGTTCTGGCATACCCAGCAGGTGATTTTGGCATGTCAGCGAGGTGGTACCGGTGAGTGGAGCAGGTGGTTCCAGCGTGCTCAGCAGGTGGTTCAGGCGGTTCTGGCAGGTGGTATCCGTCTGTTCGGGGTGTGGTTCCAGCATCTCATGAACACGTTTCTGGCACGTCTGAGATGTGGTTCCAGCCGGCCCGACAGGTGTTTCCGCAGTGTCCGCCAAGCGGTTCTGGCGTTGTTGGCAGGTGATTTTGGCTTGACTGGCAGGTGGTTTCAGCAAGCCTGGCAGGTGATTCCAAAGTGTTCACCAACTGGTTGTGGTGTAGCCGGCAGGTGATTTTTGCGTGATCGGCAGGTGGTTCTGGCGAGTCGAGCAGGTGGTTCCGGCGTGCTCGGCTGGTGCTTCCTGGGTCATTGGCACGGGGTTCTGGCATGTCTGAGAGGTGGTTCCTGCATGCCCGGCAAGTGATTCCGGAGTGTTCGCCAAGTGGTTCTGGCATACCCGGCTGGTGATCTTGGCATGTCAGGTAGGTGGTTCCGGTGAGTCGAGCAGGTGCCTCCGGCGTGTCCGGCACGTGCTTCCGGCACGTCTGAGAGGTGGTTCCGGCATGCGCGACAGGTGATTTCGGAGTGTCCGCCAGGTGGTTCTGGCGTACCCGGCAGGTGATTTTGGCGTGTCCGGCAGGTGTTTCTGGCGAGTCGAGCAGGTGGCTCCGGCATGCTCGGCAGGTGCTTCCGGCGTCTCCGGCACGTGGTTCTGGTGTGTCTGAGAGCTGGTTCCGGCATGTCCGGCAGATGATTCCGGAGTGTCCGCCAAGTGGTTCTGGCATACCCGGCTGCTGATTTCGGCATGTCAGGTAGGTGGTTCCGGCGAGTCGAGCAGGTGGCTCCGGCGTGCTCGGCAGGTTGTTCAGACGGGTCTGGCAGGTGTTTTCCGTCTGTTCGGGGTGTGGTTCCAGCATCTCATGCACATGGTTCTGGCACGTCTGAGATGTGGTTCCGGCCGGCCCGACAGGTGTTTCCACAGTGTCTGCCAAGTGGTACTGGCGTAGTTGGCAGGTGATTTTGGCAAGACCGGCAGGTGGTTCCAGCAAGCCCGGCAGGTGATTCCGAAGTGTTCCCCAACTGGTTGTGGCGTAGCCGGCAGGTGATTTTTGCGTGATCGGCAGGTGGTTCTGGCGAGTCGAGCAGGTGGTTCCGGCGTGCTCGGCTGGTGCTTCCGGGGTCATTGGCACGGGGTTCTGGCATGTCTGAGAGGTGGTTCCTGCATGCCCGGCAATTGATTCCGGAGTGTTCGCCAAGTGGTTCTGGCATAGTCGGCAGGTGATTTTGGCATGTCCGGCAGGTGGTTCAGGCGAGTTGAGCAGGTGGTTCCAACGTGCTTGGCAGGTGCTTCCGGCGTCTCCGGCACGTGTTTCTGGCACATCTGACAGGTGGTTCCGGCATGCCCGAAAGGTGATTCCGGTCTGTCCGGTAGGTGGTTCCAGCCTGCACGGCATGTGGTTCTGGTACGTCTCAGAGGTGGTTGCGCATGCACAACAGGTGATTCCGGACTGTCCGCCACATGGTTCTGGCACGTCTGAGAGGTGGTTCCGGGATGCCCGGCAGGTCATCCCAGAGAGTCCTCCAAGTGGTTCTGGCATAACACGCAGGTGATTTTGGCGTGTCTGGCAGGTTGTTCCGTTGTGCTTGGCAGGAGGTTCAGGCTTGGCCGGCAGGTGGTTCCAGACTGTCCAGGACGTGTTTCCAGCTTCTCCGGCAGGTGGTTCTGGTACGTCTGAGAGGTGGTTCCGCCATGGCTGGCAGGTGATTCTGGACCGTCCCTCAGGTGGTTCTGGCATAGCCAGCAGTTGATATTGGCCTGTCCGGCAGGTGGTTCCAGCGAGTCGAACAACTGGCTCCGGCGTGCTCGGCAGGTGGTTCCGGTCTGTCCGGTAGGTGATTCCGGCGTGTCTGGCACGTGCTTCTGGCACATCTGACAGGTGGTTCCGGCATGCCCGAAAGGTGATTCCGGTCTGTCCGGTAGGTGGTTCCAGCCTGCACGGCATGTGGTTCTGGTACGTCTCAGAGGTGGTTGCGCATGCCCAACAGGTGATTCCCGACTGTCCGCCACATGGTTCTGGCACGTCTGAGAGGTGGTTCCGGCATGCCCGGCAGGTCATCCCAGAGAGTCCTCCAAGTGGTTCTGGCATAACACGCAGGTGATTTTGGCGTGTCTGGCAGGTTGTTCCATTGTGCTTGGCAGGTGGTTCAGGCTTGGCCGGCAGGTGGTTCCAAACTGTCCAGGACGTGTTTCCAGCTTCTCCGGCAGGTGGTTCTGGTACGTCTGAGAGGTGGTTCCGCCATGGCTGGCAGGCGATTCCGGACCCTCCCCCAGGTGGTTCTGGCATAGCCAGCAGTTGATATTGGCCTGTCCGGCAGGTGGTTCCAGCGAGTCGAACAGGTGGCTCCGGCGTGCTCGGCAGGTGGTTCCGGTCCGTCCGGTAGGTGATTCCGGCGTGTCCGGCACGTGCTTCCGGCACGTCTGAGAGGTGGTTCCGGCATGCGTGACAGGTGATTTCGGAGTGTCCGCCAGGTGGTTCTGGCGTACCCGGCGGGTGATTTTGGCGTGTCCGTCAGGTGTTTCTGGCGAGTCAAGCAGGTGGCTCCGGCATGCTCGGCAGGTGCTTCCGGCGTCTCCGGCACGTGGTTCTGGTGTGTCTGAGAGCTGGTTCCGGCATGTCCGGCAGATGATTCCGGAGTGTCCGCCAAGTGGTTCTGGCATACCCGGCTGGTGATTTGGGCATGTCAGGTAGGTGGTTCCAGCGAGTCGAGCAGGTGGCTCCGGCGTGCCCGGCAGGTTGTTCAGACGGGTCTGGCAGGTGTTTTCCGTCTGTTCGGGGTGTGGTTCCAGCATCTCATGCACATGGTTCTGGCACGTCTGAGATGTGGTTCCGGCCGGCCCGACAGGTGTTTCCACAGTGTCCGCCAAGTGGTACTGGCGTAGTTGGCAGGTGATTTTGGCATGACCGGCAGGTGGTTCCAGCAAGCCCGGCAGGTGATTCCGAAGTGTTCCCCAACTGGTTGTGGCGTAGCCGGCCAGTGATTTCTGCATGTCCGGGAGGTGGTTCTGGCGAGTCGAGCAGGTGGGTGCGGCGTGCTCGGCAGGTGCTTCCGGGGTCATTGGCACGTGGTTCTGGCATATCTGAGAGGTGGTTCCGGCATGCCCGGCAGGTGATTCCGGAGTGTTCGCCAAGTGTTTCCGGCGTAGCCGGCAGGTGATTTTGCATGTCCAGCGGTCGTTCCGGCGGGTCGAGCCGGTGGTTCCGGCGTGTCCGGCAGGTGGTTCCGGTCTGTCCGGCAGGTGGTTCTGTGGTGTCCGGCATGAGGTTCAGTCTGAGAGGCTGTGCCGGCATGCCCCTCACTTGATTCCGGCTTGTCCCCGAAGTGGTGCTGGTGTAGAGGGCAGGTGATTTTGGCGTGTCCGGCAGGTGGTTCAGGCGAGTTGAGCAGGTGGTTGCGACGTGCTCGGCAGGTGCTTCCGGCGTCTCAGGCACATGTTTCTGGCACATCTGACTGGTGGTTCCGGCATGCCCAAAAGTTGATTCCGGTCTGTCCGGTAGGTGGTTCCAGGCTGCACGGCATGTGGTTCTGGTACGTCTCAGAGGTGGTTGCGCATGCCCAACAGGTGATTCCCGACTGTCCGCCACATGGTTCTGGCACGTCTCAGAGGTGGTTCCGGCATGCCCGGCAGGTCATCCCAGAGAGTCCTCCAGGTGGTTCTGGCATAACACGCAGGTGATTTTGGCATGTCTTGCAGGTTGTTCCGTTGTGCTTGGCAGGTGGTTCAGGCTTGGCCGGCAGGTGGTTCCAGACTGTCCAGGACGTGTTTCCAGCTTTTCCGGCAGGTGGTTCTGGGACGTCTGAGAGGTGGTTCCGCCATGGCTGGCAGGTGATCCCGGACCGTCCCAAAGGTGGTTCTGGCATAGCCAGCAGTTGATATTGGCCTGTCCGGCAGGTGGTTCCAGCGAGGCGAACAGGTGGCTCCGGCGTGCTCGGCAGGTGGTTCCGGTCTGTCCGGTAGCTGATTCCGGCTTGTCCGGCACGTGCTTCCTGCACGTCTGAGAGGTGGTTCCGGCATGCGCGACAGGTGATTTCGGAGTGTCCGCCAGGTGGTCCTGGCGAACCCGGCAGGTGATTTTGGCGTGTCCGGCAGGTGTTTCTGGCGAGTCGAGCAGGTGGCTCCGGCATCCTCGCCAGGTGCTTCCGGCGTCTCCGGCACGTGGTTCTGGTGTGTCTGAGAGCTGGTTCCGGCATGTCCGGCAGATGATTCCGGAGTGTCCGCCAAGTGGTTCTGGCATACCCGGCTGGTGATTTTGGCATGTCAGGTAGGTGGTACCGGCGATTCGAGCAGGTGGTTCCGGCGTGCTCGGCAGGTGCTTCCTGGGTCATTGGCACGTGGTTCTGGCATATCTGACAGGTGGTTCCGGCATGCCCGGCAGGTGATTCCGGAGTGTTCGCCAAGTGTTTCCGGCGTAGCCGGCAGGTGATTTTGCATGTCCAGCGGTCGTTCCGGCGGGTCGAGCCGGTGGTTCCGGCGTGTCCGGCAGGTGGTTCCGGTCTGTCTGGCAGGTGGTTCTGTGGTGTCCGGCACGAGGTTCAGTCTGAGAGGCTGTGCCGGCATGCCCCTCACGTGATTCCGGCTTGTCCCCGAAGTGGTGCTGGTGTAGCGGTCAGGTGATTTTGGCGTGTCCGGCAGGTGGTTCAGGCGAGTTGAGCAGGTGGTTGCGACGTGCTCGGCAGGTGCTTCCGGCGTCTCCGGCACGTGTTTCTGGCACATCTGACTGGTGGTTCCGGCATGCCCAAAAGTGGATTCCGGTCTGTCTGGTAGGTGGTTCCGGCGTGCACGGCACGTGGTTCTGGTACGTCTCAGAGGTGGTTGCGTATGCCCAACAGGTGATTCCGGACTGTCCCCCACGTGCTTCTGGCACGTCTGAGAGGTGGATCCAACATGCCCGGCAGGTCATTTCGGAGAGTCGTCCAAGTGGTTCTGGCGTAGCCCGCAGGTGATTTTGGCGTGTCCGGCAGGTGGTTCCGCCGTGCTCGGCAGGTGGTTCAGGCATGGCCGTCACGTGGTTCCAGTCTGTCCAGGACGTGTTTCAAGCTTCTCCGGCAGGTGGTTCTGGTACGTCTGAGAGGTGGTTCCGATATGGCTGGCGGGTGATCCCGGACGGTCCCCCAGGTGGTTCTGGCATAGCCAGCAGTTGATATTGGCCTGTCCAGGAGGTGGTTCCAGCGGGTCGAACAGGTGGCTCCGGCGTTCTTGGCAGGTGGTTCCGGTCTGTACGGTAGGTGTTTCCGGCGTGTCTGGCACGTGCTTCCAGCACGTATGAGAGGTGGTTCCGGCATGCGCGGCAGGTGATTCCGTAGTGTCCGCCAGGTGGTTCTGGCATACCCGGCAGGTGATTTTGGCGTGTCCGGCAGGTGTTTCTGGCGAGTCGAGCAGGTGGCTCCGGCATGATCGGCAGGTCATTTCGGAGAGTCGTCCACGTGGTTCTGGCGTAGCCCGCAGGTGATTTTGGCGTGTCCGGCAGGTGGTTCCGGCATTGCCATCACGTGGTTCCAGTCTGTCCAGGACGTGTTTCCAGCTTCCCCGGGAGGTGGTTCTTGTACGTCTGATAGGTGGTTCCGCCATGGCTGGCAGGTGATCCCGGACGGTCCCCCAGGTGGTTCTGGCATAGCCAGGAGTTGATATTGGCCTGTCCGGCAGGTGGTTCCAGCGAGTCGAACAGGTGGCTCCGGGTTCTTGGCAGGTGGTTCCGGTCTGTCCGGTAGGTGTTTCCGGCGTGTCTGGCACGTGCTTCTGGCACATCTGACAGGTGGTTCCGGCATGCCCGAAAGGTGATTCCGGTCTGTCCGGTAGGTGGTTCCAGCCTGCACGGCATGTGGTTCTGGTACGTCTCAGAGGTGGTTGCGCATGCCCAACAGGTGATTCCGGACTGTCCGCCACATGGTTCTGGCACGTCTGAGAGGTGGTTCCGGCATGCCCTGCAGGTCATCGCAGAGAGTCCTCCAAGTGGTTCTGGCATAACATGCAGGTGATTTTGGCGTGTCTGGCAGGTTGTTCCGTTGTGCTTGGCAGGTGGTTCAGGCTTGGCCGGCAGGTGGTTCCAGACTGTCCAGGACGTGTTTCCAGCTTCTCCGGCAGGTGGTTCTGGTACGTCTGAGAGGTGGCTCCGCCATGGCTGGCAGGCGATTCCGGACCGTCCCCCAGGTGGTTCTGTCATAGCCAGCGGTTGATATTGGCCTGTCCGGCAGGTGGTTCCAGCGAGTCGAACAGGTGGCTCCGGCGTGCTCGGCAGGTTGTTCAGACGGGTCTGGCAGGTGTTTTCCGTCTGTTCGGGGTGTGGTTCCAGCATCTCATGAACATGTTTCTGGCACGTCTGAGATGTGGTTCCGGCCGGCCCGACAGGTGTTTCCGCAGTGTCCGCCAAGCGGTTCTGGCGTAGTCGGCAGGTGATTTTGGCATGACCGGCAGGTGGTTCCAGCAAGCCTGGCAGGTGATTCCAAAGTGTTCACCAACTGGTTGTGCCGTAGCCGGCAGGTGATTTTTGCGTGATCGGCAGGTGGTTCTGGCGAGTCGAGCAGGTGGTTCCGGCGTGCTCGGCTGGTGCTTCCGGGGTCATTGGCACGGGGTTCTGGCATGTCTGAGAGGTGGTTCCTGCATGCCCGGCAAGTGATTCCGGAGTGTTCGCCAAGTGGTTCTGGCATAGTCGGCAGGTGATTTTGGCATGTCCGGCAGGTGGTTCAGGCGAGTTGAGCAGGTGGTTCCAACGTGCTAGGCAGGTGCTTCCGGCGTCTCCGGCACGTGTTTCTGGCACATCTGACAGGTGGTTCCGGCATGCCCGAAAGGTGATTCCGGTCTGTCCGGTAGGTGGTTCCGGCGTGCAAGGCACGTGGTTCTGGTACGTCTCAGAGGTGGTTGCGCATGCCCAACAGGTGATTCCGGACTGTCCGCCACATTGTTCTGGCACGTCTGAGAGGTGGTTCCGGCATGCCCGGCACGTCCTCCCAGAGAGTCCTCCAAGTGGTTCTGGCATAACACGCAGGTGATTTTGGCGTGTCTGGCAGGTTGTTCCGTTGTGCTTGGCAGGTGGTTCAGGCTTGGCCGGCAGGTGGTTCCAGACTGTCCAGGACGTGTTTCCAGCTTCTCCGGCAGGTGGTTCTGGTACGTCTGAGAGGTGGTTCCGCCATGGCTGGCAGGCGATTCCGGACCGTCCCCCAGGTGGTTCTGGCATAGCCAGCAGTTGATATTGGCCTGTCCGGCAGGTGGTTCCAGCGAGTCGAACAGGTGGCTCCGGCGTGCTCGGCAGGTGGTTCCGGTCTGTCCGGTAGGTGATTCCGGCGTGTCCGGCACGTGCTTCCGGCACGTCTGAGAGGTGGTTCCGGCATGCGCGACAGGTGATTTCGGAGTGTCCGCCAGGTGGTTCTGGCGTACCCGGCAGGTGATTTTGGCGTGTCCGGCAGGTGTTTCTGGCGAGTCGAGCAGGTGGCTCCGGCATGCTCGGCAGGTGCTTCCGGCGTCTCCGGCACGTGGTTCTGGTGTGTCTGAGAGCTGGTTCCGGCATGTCCGGCAGATGATTCCGGAGTGTCCGCCAAGTGGTTCTGGCATACCCGGCTGGTGATTTCGGCATGTCAGGTAGGTGGTTCCAGCGAGTCGAGCAGGTGGCTCCGGCGTGCTCGGCAGGTTGTTCAGACGGGTCTGGCAGGTGTTTTCCGTCTGTTCGGGGTGTGGTTCCAGCATCTCATGCACATGGTTCTGGCACGTCTGAGATGTGGTTCCGGCCGGCCCGACAGGTGTTTCCACAGTGTCCGCCAAGTGGTACTGGCGTAGTTGGCAGGTGATTTTGGCATGACCGGCAGGTGGTTCCAGCAAGCCCGGCAGGTGATTCCGAAGTGTTCCCCAACTGGTTGTGGCGTAGCCGGCAGGTGATTTTTGCGTGTCCGGCAGGTGGTTCTGGCGAGTCGAGCAGGTGGTTCCGGCGTGCTCGGCAGGTGCTTCCGGGGTCATTGGCACGTGGTTCTGGCATATCTGAGAGGTGGTTCCGGCATGCCCGGCAGGTGATTCCGGAGTGTTCGCCAAGTGTTTCCGGCGTAGCCGGCAGGTGATTTTGCATGTGCAGCGGTCGTTCCGGCGGGTCGAGCCGGTGGTTCCGGCGTGTCCGGCAGGTGGTTCCGGTCTGTCCGGTAGGTGGTTCTGTGGTGTCCGGCACGAGGTTCAGTCTGAGAGGCTGTGCCGGCATGCCCCTCACGTGATTCCGGCTTGTCCCCGAAGTGGTGCTGGTGTAGCGGGCAGGTGATTTTGGCGTGTCCGGCAGGTGGTTCAGGCGAGTTGAGCAGGTGGTTGCGACGTGCTCGGCAGGTGCTTCCGGCGTCTCCGGCACGTGTTTCTGGCACATCTGACTGGTGGTTCCGGCATGCCCAAAAGTGGATTCCGGTCTGTCCGGTAGGTGGTTCCGGCGTGCACGGCACGTGGTTCTGGTACGTCTCAGAGGTGGTTGCGTATGCCCAACAGGTGATTCCGGACTGTCCGCCACGTGCTTCTGGCACGTCTGAGAGGTGGTTCCAACATGCCCGGCAGGTCATTTCGGAGAGTCGTCCAAGTGGTTCTGGCGTAGCCCGCAGGTGATTTTGGCGTGTCTGGCAGGTGTTTCCGCCGTGCTCGGCAGGTGGTTCAGGCATGGCCGTCACGTGGTTCCAGTCTGTCCAGGACGTGTTTCCAGCTTCTCCGGCAGGTGGTTCTGGTACGTCTGAGAGGTGGTTCCGCCATGGCTGGCAGGTGATCCCGGACTGTCCCCCAGGTGGTTCTGGCATAGCCAGCAGTTGATATTGGCCTGTCCGGCAGGTGGTTCCAGCGAGTCGAACAGGTGGCTCCGGCGTTCTTGGCAGGTGGTTCCGGTCTGTCCGGTAGGTGTTTCCGGCGTGTCTGGCACGTGCTTCCGGCACGTCTGAGAGGTGGTTCCGGCATGCGCGGCAGGTGATTCCGTAGTGTCCGCCAGGTGGTTCTGGCATACCCGGCAGGTGATTTTGGCGTGTCCGGCAGGTGTTTCTGGCGAGTCGAGCAGGTGGCTCCGGCATGCTCGGCAGGTGCTTCCGGCGTCTCCGGCACTTGGTTCTGGTGTGTCTGAGAGCTGGTTCCGGAATGTCCGGCAGATGATACCGGAGTGTCCGCCAAGTAGTTCTGGCATACCCAGCAGGTGATTTTGGCGTGTCAGGGAGGTGGTACCGGTGAGTCGAGCAGGTGGTTCCGGCGTGCTCAGCAGGTGGTTCAGGCGGTTCTGGCAGGTGGCATCCGTCTGTTCGGGGTGTGGTTCCAGCATCTCATGAACACGTTTCTGGCACGTCTGAGATGTGGTTCCGGCCAGCCCGACAGGTGTTTCCGCAGTGTCCGCCAAGCGGTTCTGGCGTAGTCGGCAGGTGATTTTGGCATGACCGGCAGGTGGTTCCAGCAAGCGTGGCAGGTGATTCCAAAGTGTTCAGCAACTGGTTGTGGCGTAGCCGGCAGGTGATTTTTGCGTGATCGGCAGGTGGTTCTGGCGAGTCGAGCAGGTGGTTCCGGCGTGCTCGGCTGGTGCTTCCGGGGTCATTGGCACGGGGTTCTGGCATGTCTGAGAGGTGGTTCCTGCATGCCCGGCAAGTGATTCCGGAGTGTTCGCCAAGTGGTTCTGGCATAGTCGGCAGGTGATTTTGGCATGTCCGGCAGGTGGTTCAGGCGAGTTGAGCAGGTGGTTCCAACGTGCTCGGCAGGTGCTTCCGGCGTCTCCGGCACGTGTTTCTGGCACATCTGACAGGTGGTTCAGGCATGCCCGAAAGGTGATTCCGGTCTGTCCGGTAGGTGGTTCCAGCCTGCACGGCATGTGGTTCTGGTACGTCTCAGAGGTGGTTGCGCATGCCCAACAGGTGATTCCGGACTGTCCGCCACATGGTTCTGGCACGTCTGAGAGGTGGTGCCGGCATGCCCGGCACGTCCTCACAGAGAGTCCTCCAAGTGGTTCTGGCATAACACGCAGGTGATTTTGGCGTGTCTGGCAGGTTGTTCCGTTGTGCTTGGCAGGAGGTTCAGGCTTGGCCGGCAGGTGGTTCCAGACTGTCCAGGACGTGTTTCCAGCTTCTCCGGCAGGTGGTTCTGGTACGTCTGAGAGGTGGTTCCGCCATGGCTGGCAGGCGATTCCGGACCGTCCCCCAGGTGGTTCTGGCATAGCCAGCAGTTGATATTGGCCTGTCCGGCAGGTGGTTCCAGCGAGTCGAACAGGTGGCTCCGGCGTTCTTGGCAGGTGGTTCCGGTCTGTCCGGTAGGTGTTTCCGGCGTGTCTGGCACGTGCTTCCGGCACGTCTGAGAGGTGGTTCCGGCATGCGCGACAGGTGATTTCGGAGTGTCCGCCAGGTGGTTCTGGCGTACCCGGCAGGTGATTTTGGCGTGTCCGGCAGGTGTTTCTGGCGAGTCGAGCAGGTGGCTCCGGCATGCTCGGCAGGTGCTTCCGGCGTGTCCGGCACGTGGTTCTGGTGTGTCTGAGAGCTGGTTCCGGCATGTCCGGCAGATGATTCCGGAGTGTCCGCCAAGTGGTTCTGGCATACCCGGCTGGTGATTTGGGCATGTCAGGTAGGTGGCTCCGGCGTGCTCGGCAGGTTGTTCAGACGGGTCTGGCAGGTGTTTTCCGTCTGTTCGGGGTGTGGTTCCAGCATCTCATGCACATGGTTCTGGCACGTCTGAGATGTGGTTCCGGCCGGCCCGACAGGTGTTTCCACAGTGTCCGCCAAGTGGTACTGGCGTAGTTGGCAGGTGATTTTGGCATGACCGGCAGGTGGTTCCAGCAAGCCCGGCAGGTGATTCCGAAGTGTTCCCCAACTGGTTGTGGCGTAGCCGGCAGGTGATTTTTGCGTGTCCGGCAGGTGGTTCTGGCGAGTCGAGCAGGTGGTTCAGGCGTGCTCGGCAGGTGCTTCCGGGGTCATTGGCACGTGGTTCTGGCATATCTGAGAGGTGGTTCCGGCATGCCCGGCAGGTGATTCCGGACTGTTCGCCAAGTGTTTGCGGCGTAGCCGGCAGGTGATTTTGCATGTCCAGCGGTCGTTCCGGCGGGGCGAGCCGGTGGTTCCGGCGTGTCCGGCAGGTGGTTCCGGTCTGTCCGGCAGGTGGTTCTGTGGTGTCCGGCACGAGGTTCAGTCTGAGAGGCTGTGCCGGCATGCCCCTCACGTGATTCCGGCTTGTCCCCGAAGTGGTGCTGGTGTAGCGGGCAGGTGATTTTGGCGTGTCCGGCAGGTGGTTCAGGCGAGTTGAGCAGGTGGTTGCGACGTGCTCGGCAGGTGCTTCCGGCGTCTCCGGCACGTGTTTCTGGCACATCTGACTGGTGGTTCCGGCATGCCCAAAAGTTGATTCCGGTCTGTCCGGTAGGTGGTTCCGGCGTGCACGGCACGTGGTTCTGGTACGTGTCAGAGGTGGTTGCGTATGCCCAACAGGTGATTCCGGACTGTCCGCCACGTGCTTCTGGCACGTCTGAGAGGTGGTTCCAACATGCCCGGCAGGTCATTTCGGAGAGTCGTCCAAGTGGTTCTGGCGTAGCCCGCAGGTGATTTTGGCGTGTCCGGCAGGTGGTTCAGGCATGGCCGTCACGTGGTTCCAGTCTGTCCAGGACGTGTTTCCAGCTTCTCCGGCAGGTGGTTCTGGTACGTCTGAGAGGTGGTTCCGCCATGGCTGGCCGGTGATCCCGGACTGTCCCCCAGGTGGTTCTGGCATAGCCAGCAGTTGATATTGGCCTGTCCGGCAGGTGGTTCCAGCGAGTAGAACAGGTGGCTCCGGCTTTCTTGGCAGGTGGTTCCGGTCTGTCCGGTAGGTGTTTCCGGCGTGTCTGGCACGTGCTTCCGGCACGTCTGAGAGGTGGTTCCGGCATGCGCGGCAGGTGATTCCGTAGTGTCCGCCAGGTGGTTCTGGCATACCCGGCAGGTGATTTTGGCGTGTCCGGCAGGTGTTTCTGGCGAGTCGAGCAGGTGGCTCCGGCATGCTCGGCAGGTGCTTCCGGCGTCTCCGGCACTTGGTTCTGGTGTGTCTGAGAGCTGGTTCCGGCATGTCCGGCAGATGATTCCGGAGTGTCCGCCAAGTGGTTCTGGCATACCCAGCAGGTGATTTTGGCGTGTCAGGGAGGTGGTACCGGTGAGTCGAGCAGGTGGTTCCGGCGTGCTCAGCAGGTGGTTCAGGCGGTTCTGGCAGGTGGCATCCGTCTGTTCGGGGTGTGGTTCCAGCATCTCATGAACACGTTTCTGGCACGTCTGAGATGTGGTTCCGGCCGGCCCGACAGGTGTTTCCGCAGTGTCCGCCAAGCGGTTCTGGCGTAGTCGGCAGGTGATTTTGGCATGACCGGCAGGTGGTTCCAGCAAGCCTGGCAGGTGATTCCAAAGTGTTCACCAACTGGTTGTGGCGTAGCCGGCAGGTGATTTTTGCGTGATCGGCAGGTGGTTCTGGCGAGTCGAGCAGGTGGTTCCGGCGTGCTCGGCTGGTGCTTCCGGGGTCATTGGCACGGGGTTCTGGCATGTCTGAGAGGTGGTTCCTGCATGCCCGGCAAGTGATTCCGGAGTGTTCGCCAAGTGGTTCTGGCATAGTCGGCAGGTGATTTTGGCATGTCCGGCAGGTGGTTCAGGCGAGTTGAGCAGGTGGTTCCAACGTGCTCGGCAGGTGCTTCCGGCGTCTCCGGCACGTGTTTCTGGCACATCTGACAGGTGGTTCAGGCATGCCCGAAAGGTGATTCCGGTCTGTCCGGTAGGTGGTTCCAGCCTGCACGGCATGTGGTTCTGGTACGTCTCAGAGGTGGTTGCGCATGCCCAACAGGTGATTCCGGACTGTCCGCCACATGGTTCTGGCACGTCTGAGAGGTGGTTCCGGCATGCCCGGCACGTCCTCCCAGAGAGTCCTCCAAGTGGTTCTGGCATAACACGCAGGTGATTTTGGCGTGTCTGGCAGGTTGTTCCGTTGTGCTTGGCAGGTGGTTCAGGCTTGGCCGGCAGGTGGTTCCAGACTGTCCAGGACGTGTTTCCAGCTTCTGGGGCAGGTGGTTCTGG
Organism: Equus przewalskii; assembly: GCF_037783145.1. Lineage (NCBI taxonomy): Eukaryota > Metazoa > Chordata > Mammalia > Perissodactyla > Equidae > Equus > Equus przewalskii. The sequence goes on along the minus strand of NW_027228607.1, from coordinate 112,624 downwards.
TACGTCTGAGAGGTGGTCCGCCATGGCTGGCAGGTGATTCCGGACCGTCCCCCAGGTGGTTCAGGCATAGCCAGCAGTTGATATTGGCCTGTCCGGCAGGTGGTTCCAGCGAGTCGAACAGGTGGCCCCGGCGTGCTCGGCAGGTGGTTCCGGTCTGTCCGGTAGGTGATTCCGGCGTGTCCGGCACGTGCTTCCGGCACGTCTGAGAGGTGGTTCCGGCATGCGCGACAGGTGATTTCGGAGTGTCCGCCAGGTGGTTCTGGCGTACCCGGCAGGTGATTTTGGCGTGTCCGGCAGGTGTTTCAGGCGAGTCGAGCAGGTGGCTCCGGCATGCTCGGCAGGTGCTTCCGGCGTCTCCGGCACGTGGTTCTGGTGTGTCTGAGAGCTGGTTCCGGCATGTCCGGCAGATGATTCCGGAGTGTCCGCCAATTGGTTCTGGCATACCCGGCTGGTGATTTGGGCATGTCAGGTAGGTGGTTCCGGCGAGTCGAGCAGGTGGCTCCGGCGTGCTCGGCAGGTGCTTCCGGGGTCATTGGCACGTGGTTCTGGCATATCTGAGAGGTGGTTCCGGCATGCCCGGCAGGTGATTCCGGAGTGTTTGCCAAGTGTTTGCAGCGTAGCCGGCAGGTGATTTTGCATGTGCAGCGGTCGTTCCGGCGGTCGAGCCGGTGGTTCCGGCAGTCCGGCAGGTGGTTCCGGTCTGTCCGGTAGGTGGTCCTGTGGTGTCCGGCACGAGGTTCAGTCTGAGAGGCTGTGCCGGCATGCCCCTCACGTGATTCCGGCTTGTCCCCGAAGTGGTGCTGGTGTAGCGGGCAGGTGATTTTGGCGTGTCCGGCAGGTGGTTCAGGCGAGTTGAGCAGGTGGTTGCGACGTGCTCGGCAGGTGCTTCCGGCGTCTCCGGCACGTGTTTCTGGCACATCTGACTGGTGGTTCCGGCATGCCCAAAAGTTGATTCCGGTCTGTCCGGTAGGTGGTTCCGGCGTGCACGGCACGTGGTTCTGGTACGTGTCAGAGGTGGTTGGGTATGCCCAACAGGTGATTCCGGACTGTCCGCCACGTGCTTCTGGCACGTCTGAGAGGTGGTTCCAACATGCCCGGCAGGTCATTTCGGAGAGTCGTCCAAGTGGTTCTGGCGTAGCCCGCAGGTGATTTTGGCGTGTCCGTCAGGTGGTTCCGCCGTGCTCGGCAGGTGGTTCGGGCATGGCCGTCACGTGGTTCCAGTCTGTCCAGGACGTGTTTCCGGCTTCTCCGGCAGGTGGTTCTGGTACGTCTGAGAGGTGGTTCCGCCATGGCTGGCAGGTGATCCCGGACTGTCCCCCAGGTGGTTCTGGCATAGCCAGCAGTTGATATTGGCCTGTCCGGCAGGTGGTTCCAGCGATTCGAACAGGTGGCTCCGGCGTTCTTGGCAGGTGGTTCCGGTCTGTCCGGTAGGTGTTTCCGGCGTGTCTGGCACGTGCTTCCGGCACGTCTGAGAGGTGGTTCCGGCATGCGCGACAGGTGATTCCGGAGTGTCCGCCACGTGGTTCTGGCGTACCCGGCAGGTGATTTTGGCAGGTCTGTCAGGTGTTTCTTGCAAGTCGAGCATGTGGCTCAGGCATGCTCAGCAGGTGCTTCCGGCGTGTCCGGCACGTGATTCTGGTGTGTCTGAGAGCTGGTTCTGGCATGTCCGGCAGATGATTCCGGAGTGTCCACCAAGTGGTTCTGGCATACCCGGCAGGTGATTTTGGCGTGTCAGGTAGGTGGTTCCGGCGAGTCGAGTAGGTGGTTCCGGCGTGCTCGGCAGGTGGTTCTGGCGGGTCTGGCAGGTAGTTTCGGTCTGTTCGGGGTGTGGTTCCGGCACCTCAGGCACATGGTTCTGGCACATCTGTGAGGTGGTTCCGGCCGGCCCGACAGGTGTTTCCATGGTGTCCTCCAAGTGGTTCTGGCATAGCTGGCAGGTGATGTTGGCGTGACTGGCATGTGGTTCCAGCCAGCCCGGCAGGTGATTCCGAAGTGTTCACCAAATGGTTGTGGCGTAGCCGGCAGGTGATTTTGGCGTGTCCGGCAGGTGGTTTTGGCGAGTCGAGCAGGTGGTTCTGGTGTGCTCGGCAGGTGTTTCCGGTGTCATTGGCATGTGGTTCCGGCATGTCTGAGAGGTGGTTCCGCCATGCCCGGCAGGTGATTCCGGAGTGTTCGCCAAGTGGTTCTGGCGTAGCCGGCAGGTGATTTTGCATGTCCGGCAATGGTTCCGGCGAGTCGAGCCGGTGGTTCTGGCGTGTCCGGCAGGTGGTTCCGGTCTGTCCAGCAGGTGGTTCAGGGGTGTCCGGCATGAGGTTTTGGCACGTCTGAGAGGTTGTGTCGGCATGCCCTTCACGTGATTCCGGCTTGTCCACCAAGTGGTTCTGGTGTAGCGGGCAGGTGATTTTGGCGTGTCCGGCAGGTGGGACCGGTGAGTCAAGCAGGTGGTTCCGGCGAGTGTTTCCTGTGGTTCCGGCCTGTCCGGCACGTGCTTCTGTCACTTCTGAGAGGTTGTGCTGGCATGCCCATCAGGTGATTCTGGAGCGTCCGCCAAGTGGTTCTGGCGTAGCCGGCAGGTGATTTTGGCGTGTCCGGCAGGTGGTTCTGGGGAGTGGATCAGGAACTTCAGGCATTCTCGGCAGGTGCTTCCGCCGTCTCCGGCATGGGGTTGTGGCACCTCTGAGAGGTGGTTCCCGCATGCCCGGCAGGTGATTCCGGAGTGCGCGACAAGTGGTTGTGGCGTAGCCGGCTGGTGATTCTGTAGTGTCCGGCCGGTGGTTCTGGCGAGTCAAGCATGTGGTCCCGGCGTGTCTGGCAGCAGGTTCCGGTCTGTCCTGGAGGTGGTTCCGGAGTGTCTGCCGAGTGGTTCTGGCGTAGCCGGCAGGTGATTTTGGCGTGTCCAGCAGGTGGGACCGGTGAGTCAAGCAGGTGGTTCCGGCGAGTGTTTCCTGTGTTTCCGGTCTGTCCGGGAGATGGTTCCGGCCTGTCCGGCACGTGCTTCTGGCACTTCTGAGAGGTTGTGCTGGCATGCCCGGCAGGTGATTCTGGAGTGTCTGCCAAGTGGTTCTGGCGTAGCCGGCAGGTGATTTTGGCGTGCCCGGCAGGTGGTTCTGGGGAGTGGATCATGAACTTCCGGCATTCTCGGCAGGTGCTTCCGCCGTCTCCGGCATGTGTTTGTGGCACCTCTGAGAGGTGGTTCCCGCATGCCCGGCAGGTGGTTCCGGAGTGTCTGCCGAGTGGTTCTGGCGTAGACGGCAGGTGATTCTGGCGTGTCCAGCAGGTGGTTCTGGGGAGTGGATCAGGTGGTTCCGGCATACTCGGCAGTTGGTACCGGCGTGTCCGGAACATGGTTCTGGCAAGCCTGATAGGTGGTTCCGGCATGCCCGGCAGGTGATTCGGGAGTGTTCGCCAAGTGGTTCTGGCGTAGCCGGCAGGTGATTTTGCATGTCCGGCGGTGGTTCCGGCGAGTCGAGCTGGTGGTTGCGGCGTGTCTGGCAGGTGGTTCCGGTCTGTCCGGCAGGTGGTTCTGGCGTGTCCGGCACGAGGTTCTGGCACGTCTGAGAGGTGGTTCCGGCATGCCCGACAGGTGATTCCGGAGTGTCCGCCACGTGGTTCTGGCGTACCCGGCAGGTGATTTTGGCATGTCTGGCAGGTGTTTCTTGCAAGTCGAGCATGTGGCTCAGGCATGCTCAGCACGTGCTTCCGGCGTGTCCGGCACGTGGTTCTGGTGTGTCTGAGAGCTGGTTCTGGCATGTCCGGCAGATGATTCCGGAGTGTCCACCAAGTGGTTCTGGCATACCCAGCAGGTGATTTTGGCGTGTCAGGTAGGTGGTTCCGGCGATTCAAGTAGGTGGTTCCGGCGTGCTCGGCAGGTGGTCCAGGTGTGTCCGACAGCTGGTTCCGGTCTGTCCAGGAGGTGGTTCTGGGGTGTCCGGCAAGAGGTTCTGGCACATCTGAGAGGTTGTGTCGGCATGCCCTTCACGTGATTCCGGCTTGTCCAACAAGTGGTTCTGGTGTAGCGGGCAGGTGATTTTGGCGTGTCCGGCAGGTGGGACCGGTGAGTCAAGCAGGTGGTTCCGGCGAGTGTTTCCTGTGTTTCCGGTCTGTCCGGGAGATGGTTCCGGACTGTCTGGCACGTGCTTCTGGCACTTCTGAGAGGTTGTGCTGGCATGGGCGGCAGGTGATTCTGGAGTGTCTGCCGATTGGTTCTGGCGTAGCCGGCAGGTGATTTTGGCGTGTCCGGCAGGTGGTTCTGGGGAGTGGATCTTGAACTTCCGGCATTCTCGGCAGGTGCTTCCGCCGTCTCCGGCATGTGGTTGTGGCACCTCTGAGAGGTGGTTCCCGGATGCCCGGCAGGTGATTCCGGAGTGTGCGACAAGTGGTTGTGGCATAGCCGGCTGGTGATTCTGGCGTGTCCGGCAGGTGGTTCTGGCGAGTCGAGCAGGTGGTCCCGGGGTGTCCGGCAGCTGGTTCCGGTCTGTCCTGGAGGTGGTTCCGGAGTGTCTGCCGAGTGGTTCTGGCATAGCCGGCAGGTGATTTTGGCGTGTCCAGCAGGTGGTTCTGGGGAGTGGAGCAGGTGGTTCCGGCATACTTGGCAGGTGGTCCCGGCGTGTCCGGCACATGGTTCTGGCACCTCTGAGAGGTGGTTCCGGCATGCCCGGCAGGTGATCCCGGAGAGTCATCCAAGTGGTTCTGACGTACCCCGCAGGTGTCTCTGGTGTGTCCGGCAGGTGGCTCTGGTGAGTCGAGCAGGTGTTTCCGGCGTGCTCGGCAGGTGGTTCCGGCAGGTCCGGCAGGTGTTTGCCGTCTGTCCATGACGTGGTTCCGGCATGCCCGCAAGGTGATTCTGGAGTGTCCACCCAGTGGTTTTGGCGTAGCCGGCATATGATTTTGGCCTGTGAGGCAGGTGGTTCCGGCATGTCCAGCAGGTGGTTCCGGAGAGCTCGGCAGGTGCTTCCGGTCTCTCCGGCACGTGGTTGTGGCACGTCTGAGAGAAGGTTCCGGCATGCCCGGCAGGTGATTCCAGAGTCTCCGGCATGTGGTTCTGCCACCTTTGATAGGTGGTTCCGGCATGCCCGGCAGGTGATTCCAGAGTCTCCGGCATGTGGTTCTGGCACCTCTGAGAGGTGGTTCCGGAATGCCTGGCATGTGATTCCGGAGTGTCTGCCGTGTGGTTCTGGCATAGCCGGCAGTTGATTTTGGCGTGTCCAGTAGGTGGTTCTGGGGAGTGGATCAGCTGGTTCCGGCATACTCGGCAGGTGGTACCGGCGTGTCCAGAACATGGTTCTGGCAAGTCTGAGAGGTGGTTCCGGCATGCCCGACAGGTGATTCCGGAGTGTCCGCCAAGTGTTTCTGGCGTACCCGGCAGGTGATTTTGGCCTGTCCGACAGGTGTTTCTTGCGAGTCGTGCAGGTGGCTCAGGCATGCTCAGCTGGTGCTTCCGGCGTCTCTGGCATGTGGTTCTGGTGTGTCTGAGAGCTGGTTCTGGCATGTCCGGCAGATGATTCCAGAGTGTCCACCAAGTGGTTCTGGTATACCTGGCAGGTGCTTTTGGCGTGTCAGGAAGGTGGTTCCGGCTAGTTGAACAGGTGGATCAGGTGTGCTTGCCAGGGGGTTCAGGCGGGTCTGGCAGGTGGTTTCGGTCTGTTCGGGGTGTGGTTCCGGCATCTCAGGCACGTGGTTCTGGTACGTCTGAGAGGTGGTTGCGGCCGGCCCGACAGGTGTTTCCGGAGTGTCCGCCAAGTGGTTCTGGCGTAGCTGGCAGGTGATGTTGGCGTGACCGGCAGGTGGTTCCAGCAAGCCCGGCAGGTGATTCTGGAGTGTCCGCCAAGTGGTTCTGGCGTAGCCGGCAGGTGATTTTGGAGTGTCCAGCAGGTGGTTCCGGCGAGCTCGGCAGGTGGTAGCGGCGTGTCCGGAACATGGTTCTGGCACGTCTGAGAGATGGTTCCGGCATGCCCGGCAGGTGATTCCGGAGTGTCTGGCATGTGGTTCTAGCACCTCTGAGAGTTGGTTCTGGCATGCCCGGCAGGTGGTTCAGGAGTGTCTGCCGCGTGGTTCTGGCGTAGATGGCAGGTGATGTTGGCGTGACCAGCAGGTGGTTCCAGCCAGCCTGGCAGGTGATTCCGAAGTGTTCACCAAATGGTTGTGGCGTAGACGGCAGGTGATTTTGGCGTGTCCGGCAGGTGGTTTTGGCGAGTCGAGCATGTTGTTCTGGCGTGCTCGGCATGTCCTTCCGGTGTCATTGGCATGTGGTTCCGGCATGTCTGAGAGGTGGTTCCGCCATGCCCGGCAGGTGATTCCGGAGTGTTCGCCAAGTGGTTCTGGCGTAGCCGACAGGTGATTTTGCATGTCCGGAAATGGTTCCGGAGATTCGAGCCGGTGGTTCTGGCGTGTCCGGCAGGTGGTTCCATTCTGTCCAGCAGGTGGTTCTGCGGTGTCCGGCACGAGGTTCTGGCACGTCTGAGAGATCGTTCCGGCATGTCCGGCAGGTGGTTCCAGATTGTCTGCCGAGTAGTTCTGGCGTAGACGGCAGGTGATTCTGGCGTGTCCAGCAGGTGGTTCTGGGGAGTGGATCAGGTGGTTCCGGCATACTCGGCAGGTGGTACCGGCGTGTACGGAACATGGTTCTGGCAAGCCTGATAGGTGGTTCCGGCATGCCCGGCAGGTGATTCGGGAGTGTTCGCCAAGTGGCTCTGGCGTAGCCGGCAGGTGATATTGCATGTCCGGCGGTGGTTCCGGCGAGTCGAGCTGGTGGTTCTGGCGTGTCCGGCAGGTGGTTCCGGTCTGTCCGGCAGGTGGTTCTGGCGTGTCCGGCACGAGGTTCTGGCACGTCTGAGAGGTGGTTCCGGCATGCCCGACAGGTGATTCCGGAGTGTCCGCCACGTGGTTCTGGCGTACCCGGCAGGTGATTTTGGCGAGTCTGGCAGGTGTTTCTTGCAAGTCGAGCATGTGGCTCAGGCATGCTCAGCACGTGCTTCCGGCGTGTCCGGCACGTGGTTCTGGTGTGTTTGAGAGTTGGTTCTGGCATGTCCTGCAGATGATTCCGGAGTGTCCACCAAGTGGTTCTGGCATACCCGGCAGGTGATTTTGTCGTGTCAGGTAGGTGGTTCCGGCGAGTCGAGTAGGTGGTTCCGGCGTGCTCGGCAGGTGGTTCAGGCGGGTCTGGCAGGTGGTTTCGGTCTCTTCGGGGTGTGGTTCAGGCATCTCAGGCACATGGTTCTGGCACGTCTGAGAGGTGGTTGTGGCCGGCCCGACAGGTGTTTCCGGAGTGTCCGCCAAGTGGTTCTGGCGTAGCTGGCAGGTGATGTTGGCGTGACCGGCAGGTGGTTCCAGCAAGCCCAGCAGGTGATTCTGGAGTGTCCGCCAAGTGGTTCTGGCGTAGCCGGCAGGTGATTTTGGTGTGTCCAGCAGGTGGTTCCGGCGAGCTCGGCAGGTGGTAGCGGCGTGTCCGGAACATGGTTCTGGCACGTCTGAGAGATGGTTCCGGCATGCCCAACAGGTGATTCCGGTGTGTCCGGCTTGTGGTTCTGGCACCTCTGAGAGGTGGTTCCGGCATGCCCGGCAGGTGGCTCCGGAGTGTCTGCCGAGTGGTTCTGGCGTAGACGGCAGGTGATTATGGGGTGTCCAGCAGGTGGTTCTGGGGAGTGGATCAGGTGGTTCCGGCATACTCGGCAGGTGGTACCGGCGTGTCCGGAACATGGTTCTGGCAAGCCTGATAGGTGGTTCCGGCATGCCCGGCAGGTGATTCGGGAGTGTCCGCCAAGTGGTTCTGGCATAGCTGGCAGGTGATGTTGGCGTGACCGGCAGGTGGTTCCAGCCAGCCCGGCAGGTGATTCCGAAGTGTTCACCAAATGGTTGTGGCGTAGCCGGCAGGTGATTTTGGCGTGTCCAGCAGATGGTTTTGGCGAGTCGAGCAGGTGGTTCTGGCGTGCTCGGCAGGTGCTTCCGGTGTCATTGGCATGTGGTTCCGGCATGTCTGAGAGGTGGTTTCGCCATGCCCGGCAGGTGAATCCGGAGTGCTCGCCAAGTGGTTCTGGCGTAGCCGGCAGGTGATATTGCATGTCCGGCAATGGTTCCGGCGAGTCGAGCCGGTGGTTCTGGCATGTCCGGCAGGTGGTTCCGGTCTGTCCAGCAGGTGGTTCTGGGGTGTCCGGCACGAGGTTCTGGCACGTCTGAGAGGTTGTGTCGGCATGCGCTTCAGATGATTCCCCCTGTCCACCAAGTGGTTCTGGTGTAGCGGGCAGGTGATTTTGGCGTGTCCGGCAGGTGGGACCGGTGAGTCAAGCAGGTGGTTCCGGCGAGTGTTTCCTGTGTTTCCAGTCTGTCCGGGTGATGGATCCAGCCTGTCCTGCTAGTGCTTCTGGCACTTCTGAGAGGTTGTGCTGGCATGCCCGGCAGGTGATTCTGGAGTGTCCGCCAAGTGGCTCTGGCGTAGCCGGCATGTGATTTTGGCGTGTCCGGCAGGTGGTTCTGGGGAGTGGATCAGGAACTTCCGGCATTCTCGGCAGGTGCTTCCGCCGTCTCCGGCATGTGGTTGTGGCACCTCTGAGAGGTGGTTCCCGGATGCCCGGCAGGTGATTCCGGAGTGTGCGACAAGTGGTTGTGGCATAGCCGGCTGGTGATTCTGGCGTGTCCGGCAGTTGGTTCTGGCAAGTCGAGCAGGTGGTCCCGGCGTGTCCGGCAGCTGGTTCCGGTGTGTCCTGAAGGTGGTTCCGGAGTGTCTGCCGAGTGGTTCTGGCATAGCCTGCAGGTGATTTTGGCGTGTCCAGCAGGTGGTTCTGGGGAGTGGAGCAGGTGGTTCCGGCATACTCGGCAGGTGGTCCCGGCGTGTCCGGCACATGGTTCTGGCACGTCTGAGAGTTGGTTCCGGCATGCCCGGCAGGTGATCCCGGAGAGTCCTCCAAGTGGTTCTGGCGTACCCCGCAGGTGTTTCTGGAGTGTCGGGCAGGTGGCTCTGTTGTGTCGAGCAGGTGGTTCCGGCGTGCTCGGCAGGTGGTTCCGGCAGGTCCGGCAGGTGTTTGCCGTCTGTCCATGACGTGGTTCCGGCATGCCCGCAAGGTGATTCTGGAGTGTCCACCCAGTGGTTTTGGTGTAGCCGGCATATGATTTTGGCCTGTGAGGCAGGTGGTTCCGGCATGTCCAGCAGGTGGTCCCGGAGAGCTCGGCAGGTGCTTCCGGTCTCTCCGGCACGTGGTTGTGGCACGTCTGAGAGAAGGTTCCGGCATGCCCGGCAGGTGATTCCAGAGTCTCCGGCATGTGGTTCTGGCACCTTTGATAGGTGGTTCCGGCATGCCCGGCAGGTGATTCAGGAGTCTCCGGCATGTGGTTCTGGCACCTCTGAGAGGTGGTTCCGGAATGCCTGGCATGTGATTCCGGAGTGTCTGCCGTGTGGTTCTGGCATAGCCGGCAGTTGATTTTGGCGTGTCCAGTAGGTGGTTCTGGGGAGTGGATCAGCTGGTTCCGGCATACTCGAGAGGTGGTACCGGCGTGTCCAGAACATGGTTCTGGCAGATCTGAGAGGTGGTTCCGGCATGCCCGACATGTGATTCCGGAGTGTCCGCCAAGTGTTTCTGGCGTACCCGGCATGTGATTTTGGCCTGTCTGACAGGTGTTTCTTGTGAGTCGTGCAAGTGGCTCAGGCATGCTCAGCTGGTGCCCCCGGCGTCTCTGGCACGCGGTTCTGGTGTGTCTGAGAGCTGGTTCTGGCATGTCCGGCAGATGATTCCAGAGTGTCCACCAAGTGGTTCTGGTCTACCTGGCAGGTGATTTTGACGTGTCAGGAAGGTGGTTCCGGCTAGTTGAACAGGTGGATCAGGCGTGCTCGCCAGGGGGTTCAGGCGGGTCTGGCAGGTGTTTTCGGTCTGTTCGGGGTGTGGTTCCGGCATCTCAGGCACATGGTTGTGGCATGTCTGAGAGGCGGTTGCGGACTGCCCGACAGGTGTTTCCGGAGTGTCCGCCAAGTGGTTCTGGCGTAGCTGGCAGGTGATGTTGGCGTGACCAGCAGGTGGTTCCAGCATGCCCGGCAGGTGATTCTGGAGTGTCTGCCAACTGGTTCTGGCATAGCCGGCAGGTGATTTTGGCGTGTCCAGCAGGTGGTTCTGGCGATCTCGGCAGGTGGTAGCGGCGTGTCCGGAACATGGTTCTGGCACGTCTGAGAGATGGTTCCGGCATGCCCGGCAGGTGATTCCGGAGTGTCCGGCATGTGGTTCTGGCACCTCTGAGAGGTGGTTCCGGCATGCCCGGCAGGTGGTTCCGGAGTGTCTGCCGAGTGGTTCTGGCATAGACGGCAGGTGATTCTGGCGTGTCCAGCAGGTGGTATTGGGGAGTGGATCAGGTGGTTCCGGCATACTCGGCAGTTGGTACCGGCGTGTCCGGAACATGGTTCTGGCAAGCCTGATAGGTGGTTCCGGCATGCCCGGCAGGTGATTCGGGAGTGTTCGCCAAGTGGTTCTGGCGTAGCCGGCAGGTGATTTTGCATGTCCGGCGGTGGTTCCGGCGAGTCGAGCTGGTGGTTGCGGCGTGTCCGGCAGGTGGTTCCGGTCTGTCTGGCAGGTGGTTCTGGCGTGTCCGGCACGAGGTTCTGGCACGTCTGAGAGGTGGTTCCGGCATGCCCGACAGGTGATTCCGGAGTGTCCGCCACGTGGTTCTGGCGTACCCGGCAGGTGATTTTGGCATGTCTGGCAGGTGTTTCTTGCAAGTCGAGCATGTGGCTCAGGCATGCTCAGCACGTGCTTCCGGCGTGTCCGGCACGTGGTTCTGGTGTGTCTGAGAGCTGGTTCTGGTATGTCCGGCAGATGATTCCGGAGTGTCCACCAAGTGGTTCTGGCATACCCAGCAGGTGATTTTGGCGTGTCAGGTAGGTGGTTCCGGCGAGTCAAGTAGGTGGTTCCGGCGTGCTCGGCAGGTGGTTCAGGTGTGTCCGACAGCTGGTTCCGGTCTGTCCAGGAGGTGGTTCTGGGGTGTCCGGCAAGAGGTTCTGGCACATCTGAGAGGTTGTGTCGGCATGCCCTTCACGTGATTCTGGCTTGTCCAACAAGTGGTTCTGGTGTAGCGGGCAGGTGATTTTGGCGTGTCCGGCAGGTGGGACCGGTGAGTCAAGCAGGTGGTTCCGGCGAGTGTTTCCTGTGTTTCCGGTCTGTCCGGGAGATGGTTCCGGCCTGTCCGGCACGTGCTTCTGGCACTTCTGAGAGGTTGTGCTGGCATGGGCGGCAGGTGTTCTGGAGTGTCCGCCAAGTGGTTCTGGCTTAGCCGGCAGGTGATTTTGGCGTGTCTGGCAGGTGGTTCTGGGGAGTGGATCAGGAGCTTCCGGCATTCTCGGCAGGTGCTTCCGCCGTCTCCGGCATTTGGTTGTGGCACCTCTGAGAGATGGTTCCCGCATGCCCGGCAGGTGATTCCGGAGTGTGCAACAAGTGGTTGAGGCGTAGCCGGCTGGTGATTCTGGCGTGTCCGGCAGGTGGATCTGGCGAGTCAAGCAGGTGGTCCCGGCGTGTCCGGCAGCTGGTTCCGGTCTGTCCTGGAGGTGGTTCCGGAGTGTCTGCCGAGTGGTTCTGGCGAAGCCGGCATGTGATTTTGGCGTGTCCAGCAGGTGGTTCCGGCGAGCTCGGCAGGTGGTACCGGCGTGTCCGGAACATGGTTCTGGCACGTCTGAGAGGTGGTTTCGGCCGGCCCGACAGGTGTTTCCATGGTGTCCTCCAAGTGGTTCTGGCATAGCTGGCAGGTGATGTTGGCGTGACCGGCAGGTGGTTCCAGCCAGCCCGGCAGGTGATTCCGAAGTGTTCACCAACTGGTTGTGGCGTAGCCGGCAGGTGGTTTTGGCGAGTCGAGCAGGTTGTTCTGGCGTGCTCGGCAGGTGCTTCCGGTGTCATTGGCATGTGGTTCCGGCATGTCTGAGAGGTGGTTCCGCCATGCCCGGCAGGTGATTCCGGAGTGTTCGCCAAGTTTTTCCGGCGTAGCCGGCAGGTGATTTTGCATGTCCGGCAATGGTTCCGGCGAGTCGAGCCGGTGGTTCTGGCGTGTCCGGCAGGTGGTTCCGGTCTGTCCAGCAGGTGGTTCTGGGGTGTCCGGCACGAGGTTCTCTCACGTCTGAGAGGTTGTGTCGGCATGCCCTTCAGATGATTCCGCCTGTCCACCAAGTGGTTCTGGTGTAGCGGGCAGGTGATTTTGGCGTGTCCTGCAGGTTGGACTGGTGAGTCAAGCAGGTGGTTCCGGCGAGTGTTTCCTGTGTTTCCGGTCTGTCTGGGAGACGGATCCAGCCTGTCCTGCTAGTGCTTCTGGCACTTCTGAGAGGTTGTGCTGGCATGCCCGGCAGGTGATTCTGGAGTGTCCGCCAAGTGGCTCTGGCGTAGCCGGCATGTGATTTTGGCGTGTCCGGCAGGTGGTTCTGGGGAGTGGATCAGGAACTTCCGGCATTCTCGGCAGGTGCTTCCGCCGTCTCCGGCATGTGGTTGTGGCACCTCTGAGAGGTGGTTCCCGCATGCCCGTCAGGTGATTCCGGAGTGTGCGACAAGTGGTTGTGGCGTAGCCGGCTGGTGATTCTGGCGTGTCCGGCAGTTGGTTCTGGCAAGTCGAGCAGGTGGTCCCGGCATGTCCGGCAGCTGGTTCCGGTGTGTCCTGAAGGTGGTTCCGGAGTGTCTGCCGAGTGGTTCTGGCATAGCCTGCAGGTGATTTTGGCGTGTCCAGCAGGTGGTTCTGGGGAGTGGAGCAGGTGGTTCCGGCATACTCGGCAGGTGGTCCCGGCGTGTCCGGCACATGGTTCTGGCACGTCTGAGAGGTGGTTCCGGCATGCCCGGCAGGTGATCCTGGAGAGTCCTCCAAGTGGTTCTGGCGTACCCCGCAGGTGTTTCTGGTGTGTCCGGCAGGTGGCTCTGTTGAGTCGAGCAGGTGGTTCCGGCGTGCTCGGCAGGTGGTTCCGGCAGGTCCGGCAGGTGTTTGCCGTCTGTCCATGACGTGGTTCCGGCATGCCCGCAAGGTGATTCTGGAGTGTCCACCCAGTGGTTTTGGCGTAGCCGGCATATGATTTTGGCCTGTGAGGCAGGTGGTTCCGGCATGTCCAGCAGGTGGTCCCGGAGAGCTCGGCAGGTGCTTCCGGTCTCTCCGGCACGTGGTTGTGGCACGTCTGAGAGAAGGTTCCGGCATGCCCGGCAGGTGATTCCAGAGTCTCCGGCATGTGGTTCTGGCACCTTTGATAGGTGGTTCCGGCATGCCCGGCAGGTGATTCCGGAGTCTCCGGCATGTGGTTCTGGCACCTCTGAGAGGTGGTTCCGGAATGCCTGGCATGTGATTCCGGAGGGTCTGCCGTGTGGTTCTGGCATAGCCGGCAGTTGATTTTGGCGTGTCCAGTACGTGGTTCTGGGGAGTGGATCAGCTGGTTCCGGCATACTCGGCAGGTGGTACCGGCGTGTCCAGAACATGGTTCTGGCAAGTCTGAGAGGTGGTTCCAGCAAGCCCGGCAGGTGATTCGGGAGTGTCCGCCAAGTGGTTCTGGCATAGCCAGCAGGTGATTTTGGAGTGTCCAGCAGGTGGTTCCGGCGAGCTCGGCAGGTGCTACCGGCGTGTCCGGAACATGGTTCTGGCACGTCTGAGAGATGGTTCCGGCATGCCCGGCAGGTGATTCTGGAGTGTCTGGCATGTGGTTCTGGCACCTCTGAGAGTTGGTTCTGGCATGCCCGGCAGGTGGTTCAGGAGTGTCTGCCGCGTGGTTCTGGCGTAGATGGCAGGTGATGTTGGCGTGACCGGCAGCTGCTTCCAGCCAGCCCGACAGGTGATTACGAAGTGTTCACCAAATTGTTGTGGCGTAGCCGGCAGGTGATTTTGGCGTGTGCAGCAGGTGGTTTTGGCGAGTCGAGCAGGTGGTTCTGGCGTGCTCGTCAGGTGCTTCCGGTGTCATTGGCATGTGGTTCCGGCATGTCTGAGAGGTGGTTCCGCCATGCCCGGCAGGTGATTCCGGAGTGTTCGCCAAGTGGTTCTGGCGTAGCCGGCAGGTGATTTTGCATGTCCGGCAATGGTTCCGGCGAGTCGAGCCGGTGGTTCTGGCGTGTCCGGCAGGTGGTTCCGGTCTGTCCAGCAGGTGGTTCTATGGTGTCCGGCACGAGGTTCTGGCACGTCTGAGAGGTTGTGTCGGCATGCCCTTCACGTGATTCCGGCTTGTCCACCAAGTGGTTCTGGTGTAGCGGGCAGGTGATTTTGGCGTGTCCGGCAGGTGGGACCGGTGAGTGTTTCCTGTGTTTCCGGTCTGTCCGGGAGATGGTTCCGGCCTGTCCGGCACGTGCTTCTGGCACTTCTTAGAGGTTGTGCTGGCATGCCTGGCAGGTGATTCTGGAGTGTCCGCAAAGTGGTTCTGGCGTAGCCGGCAGGTGATTTTGGCATGTCCGCCAGGTGGTTCTGGGGAGTGGATCATGAACTTCCGGCATTCTCGGCAGGTGCTTCCGCCGTCTCCAGCATGTGGTTGCGGCACCTCTGAGAGGTGGTTCCAGCATGCCCGGCAGGTGATTCCGGAGGGTGCGACAAGTGGTTGTGGCGCAGCCGGCTGGTGATTCTGGCGTGTCCGGCAGGTGGTTCTGGCGAGTCGAGCAGGTGGTCCCGGGGTGTCCGGCAGCTGGTTCCGGTCTGTCCTGGAGGTGGTTCCGGAGTGTCTGCCGAGTGGTTCTGGCGTAGCCGGCAGGTGCTTTTGGCGTGTCCAGCAGGTGGTTCTGGGGAGTGGAGCAGGTGGTTCCGGCATACTCGGCAGGTGGTCCCGGCGTGTCCGGCACATGGTTCTGGCACCTCTGAGAGGTGGCTCCGGCATGCCCGGCAGGTGATCCCGGAGAGTCCTCCAAGTGGTTCTGGCGTACCCCGCAGGTGTTTCTGGTGTGTCCGGCAGGTGGCTCTGTTGAGTCGAGCAGGTGTTTCCGGCGTGCCTGGCAGGTGGTTCCGGCAGGTCCGGCAGGTGTTTGCCGTCTGTCCATGACGTGGTTCCGGCATGCCCGCAAGGTGATTCTGGAGTGTCCACCCAGTGGTTTTGGCGTAGCCGGCATATGATTTTGGCCTGTGAGGCAGTTGGTTCCGGCATGTCCAGCATGTGGTTCCGGAGAGCTCGGCAGGTGCTTCCGGTCTCTCCGGAACGTGGTTGTGGCACGTCTGAGAGAAGGTTCCGGCATGCCCGGCAGGTGATTCCAGAGTCTCCGGCATGTGGTTCTGGCACCTTTGATAGGTGGTTCCGGCATGCCCGGCAGGTGATTCCGGAGTCTCCGGCATGTGGTTCTGGCACCTCTGAGAGGTGGTTCCGGAATGCCTGGCATGTGATTCCGGAGGGTCTGCCGTGTGGTTCTGGCATAGCCGGCAGTTGATTTTGGCGTGTCCAGTAGCTGGTTCTGGGGAGTGGATCAGCTGGTTCCGGCATACTCGGCAGGTGGTACCGGCGTGTCCAGAACATGGTTCTGGCAAGTCTGAGACGTGGTTCCGGCATGCCCGACAGGTGATTCCGGAGTGTCCGCCAAGTGTTTCTGGCGTACCCGGCAGGTGATTTTGGCCTGTCCGACAGGTGTTTCTTGCGAGTCGTGCAGGTGGCTCAGGCATGCTCAGCTGGTGCTTCCGGCGTCTCTGGCACGTGGTTCTGGTGTGTCTGAGAGCTGGTTCTGGCATGTCCGGCAGATGATTCCAGAGTGTCCACCAAGTGGTTCTGGTATACCTGGCAGGTGATTTTGGCGTGTCAGGAAGGTGGTTCCGGCTAGTTGAACAGGTGGATCAGGTGTGCTCGCCAGGGGGTTCAGGCGGGTCTGGCAGGTGGTTTCGGTCTGTTCGGGGTGTGGTTCCGGCATCTCAGGCACGTGGTTCTGACACGTCTGAGAGGTGGTTGCGGCCGGCCCGACAGGTGTTTCCGGAGTGTCCGCCAAGTGGTTCAGGCGTAGCTGGCAGGTGATGTTGGCGTGACCGGCAGGTGGTTCCAGCAAGCCTGGCAGGTGATTCTGGAGTGTCCGCCAAGTGGTTCTGGCGTAGCTGGCAGGTGACTTTGACGTGTCCGGCAGGTGGTTCTGGGGAGTGCATCAGGAACTTCCGGCATTCTCGGCAGGTGCTTCCGCCGTCTCCGGCATGTGGTTGTGGCACCTCTGAGAGGTGGTTCCAGCATGCCCGGCAGGTGATTCCGGAGGGTGCGACAAGTGGTTGTGGCGTAGCCGGCTGGTGATTCTGGCGTGTCCGGCAGGCAGTTCTGGCGAGTCGAGCAGGTGGTCCCGGCGTGTCCGGCAGCTGGTTCCGGTCTGTCCTGGAGGTGGTTCCAGAGTGTCTGCCGAGTGGTTCTGGCGTAGCCGGCAGGTGATTTTGGCGTGTCCAGCAGGTGGTTCTTGGGAGTGGAGCAGGTGGTTCCGGCATACTCGGCAGGTGGTACCGGCGTGTCCGGCACATGGTTCTGGCACCTCTGAGAGGTGGTTCCGGCATGCCCGACAGGTGATCCCGGAGAGTCCTCCAAGTGGTTCTGGCGTACCCCGCAGGTGTTTCTGGTGTGTGCGGCAGGTGGCTATGTTGAGTCAAGCAGGTGGTTCCGGCGTGCTCGGCAGGTGGTTCCGGCAGGTCCGGCAGGTGTTTGCCGTCTGTCCATGACGTGGTTCCGGCCTGCCCGCAAGGTGATTCTGGAGTGTCCACCCAGTGGTTTTGGCGTAGCCGGCATAGGATTTTGGCCTGTGAGGCAGGTGGTTCCGGCATGTCCAGCAGGTTGTTCCGGAGAGCTCGGCAGGTGCTTCCGGTCTCTCCGGCACGTGGTTGTGGCACGTCTGAGAGAAGGTTCCGGCATGCCCGGCAGGTGATTCCAGAGTCTCCGGCATGTGGTTCTGGCACCTTTGATAGGTGGTTCCGGCATGCCCGGCAGGTGATTCCGGAGTCTCCGGCATGTGGTTCTGGCACCTCTGAGAGGTGGTTCCGGAATGCCTGGCATGTGATTCCGGAGTGTCTGCCGTGTGGTTCTGGCATAGCCGGCAGTTGATTTTGGCGTGTCCAGTAGGTGGTTCTGGGGAGTGGATCAGCTGGTTCCGGCACACTCGGCAGGTGGTACCGGCGTGTCCAGAACATGGTTCTGGCAAGTCTGAGAGGTGGTTCCGGCATGCCCGACAGGTGATTCCGGAGTATCCGCCAAGTGTTTCTGGCGTACCCGGCAGGAGATTTTGGCCTGTCCGACAGGTGTTTCTTGCGAGTCGTGCAGGTGGCTTAGGCATGCTCAGCTGGTGCTTCCGGCGTCTCTGGCACGTGGTTCTGGTGTGTCTGAGAGCTGGTTCTGGCATGTCCGGCAGATGATTCCAGAGTGTCCACCAAGTGGTTCTGGTATACCTGGCAGGTGATTTTGGCGTGTCAGGAAGGTGGTTCCGGCTAGTTGAACATGTGGATCAGGTGTGCTCGCCAGGGGGTTCAGGCGGGTCTGGCAGGTGGTTTCGGTCTGTTCGGGGTGTGGTTCCGGCATCTCAGGCACGTGGTTCTGGCACGTCTGATAGGTGGCTCCGGCCGGCCCGACAGGTGTTTCTGGAGTGTCCGCCAAGTGGTTCTGGCGTAGCTGGCAGGTGATATTGGCGTGACTGGCAGGTGGTTCCAGCAAGCCCGGCAGGTGATTCTGGAGTGTCCTCCAAGTGGTTCTGGCGTAGCCGGGAGGTGATTTTGGCGTGTCCAGCAGGTGGTTCCGGCGAGCTCGGCAGGTGGTAGCGGTGTGTCCGGAACATGGTTCTGGCACGTCTGAGAGATGGTTCCGGCATGCCCGGCAGGTGATTCCGGAGTGTCCGACATCTGGTTCTGGCACCTCTGAGAGGTGGTTCCGGCATGCCCGGCAGGTGGTTCCGGAGTGTCTGCCGAGTGGTTCTGGCGTAGACGGCAGTTGATTCTGGCGTGTCCAGCAGGTGGTTCTGGCGAGTCGATCAGGTGGTTCCGGCGTGCTCGGCAGGTGCTTCCGGGGTCATGGCACGTGGTTCTGGCATATCTGAGAGGTGGTTCCGGCATGCCCGGCAGGTGATTCCGGAGTGTTCGCCAAGTGTTTCCGGCGTAGCCGGCAGGTGATTTTGCATGTCCAGCGGTCGTTCCGGCGGGTCGAGCCGGTGGTTCCGGCGTGTCCGGCAGGTGGTTCCGGTCTGTCCGGCAGGTGGTTCTGTGGTGTCCGGCACGAGGTTCAGTCTGAGAGGCTGTGCCGGCATGCCCCTCACGTGATTCCGGCTTGTCCCCGAAGTGGTGCTGGTGTAGCGGGCAGGTGATTTTGGCGTGTCCGGCAGGTGGTTCAGGCGAGTTGAGCAGGTGGTTGCGACGTGCTCGGCAGGTGCTTCCGGCGTCTCCGGCACGTGTTTCTGGCACATCTGACTGGTGGTTCCGGCATGCCCAAGAGTTGATTCCGGTCTGTCCGGTAGGTGGTTCCGGCGTGCACGGCACGTGGTTCTGGTACGTGTCAGAGGTGGTTGCGTATGCCCAACAGGTGATTCCGGACTGTCCGCCACGTGCTTCTGGCACGTCTGAGAGGTGGTTCCAACATGCCCGGCAGGTCATTTCGGAGAGTCATCCAAGTGGTTCTGGCGTAGCCCGCAGGTGATTTTGGCGTGTCCGGCAGGTGGTTCCGCCGTGCTCGGCAGGTGGTTCAGGCATGGCCGTCACGTGGTTCCAGTCTGTCCAGGACGTGTTTCCAGCTTCTCCGGCAGGTGGTTCTGGTACGTCTGAGAGGTGGTTCCGCCATGGCTGGCAGGTGATTCCGGATGGTCCCCCAGGTGGTTCTGGCATAGCCAGCAGTTGATATTGGCCTGTCCGGCAGGTGGTTCCAGCGAGTCGAACAGGTGGCTCCGGCGTTCTTGGCAGGTGGTTCCGGTCTGTCCGGTAGGTGTTTCCGGCGTGTCTGGCACGTGCTTCCGGCATGCGCGGCAGGTGATTCCGTAGTGTCCGCCAGGTGGTTCTGGCATACCCGGCAGGTGATTTTGGCGTGTCCGGCAGGTGTTTCTGGCGAGTCGAGCAGGTGGCTCCGGCATGCTCGGCAGGTGCTTCCGGCGTCTCCGGCACTTGGTTCTGGTGTGTCTGAGAGCTGGTTCCGGCATGTCCGGCAGATGATTCCGGAGTGTCCGCCAAGTGGTTCTGGCATACCCAGCAGGTGATTTTGGCGTGTCAGGGAGGTGGTACCGGTGAGTCGAGCAGGTGGTTCCGGCGTGCTCGGCAGGTGGTTCAGGCGGTTCTGGCAGGTGGTATCCGTCTGTTCGTGGTGTGGTTCCAGCATCTCATGAACACGTTTCTGGCACGTCTGAGATGTGGTTCCAGCCGGCCCGACAGGTGTTTCCGCAGTGTCCGCCAAGCGGTTCTGGCGTAGTTGGCAGGTGATTTTGGCATGACTGGCAGGTGGTTCCAGCAAGCCTGGCAGGTGATTCCAAAGTGTTCCCCAACTCGTTGTGGCGTAGCCGGCAGGTGATTTTTGCGTGATCGGCAGGTGGTTCTGGCGAGTCGAGCAGGTGGTTCCGGCGTGCTCGGCTGGTGCTTCCGGGGTCATTGGCACGGGGTTCTGGCATGTCTGAGAGGTGGTTCCTGCATGCCCGGCAAGTGATTCCGGAGTGTTCGCCAAGTGGTTCTGGCATAGTCGGCAGGTGATTTTGGCATGTCCGGCAGGTGGTTCTGGCGAGTTGAGCAGGTGGTTCCAACGTGCTTGGCAGGTGCTTCCGGCGTCTCCGGCACGTGTTTCTGGCACATCTGACAGGTGGTTCCGGCATGCCCGAAAGTCGATTCCGGTCTGTCCGGTAGGTGGTTCCAGCCTGCACGGCATGTGGTTCTGGTACGTCTCAGAGGTGGTTGCGCATGCCCAACAGGTGATTCCGGACTGTCCGCCACATGGTTCTGGCACGTCTGAGAGGTGGTTCCGGCATGCCCGGCAGGTCATCCCAGAGAGTCCTCCAAGTGGTTCTGGCATAACACGCAGGTGATTTTGGCGTGTCTGGCAGGTTGTTCCGTTGTGCTTGGCAGGTGGTTCAGGCTTGGCCGGCAGGTGGTTCCAGACTGTCCAGGACGTGTTTCCAGCTTCTCCGGCAGGTGGTTCTGGTACGTCTGAGAGGTGGTTCCGCCATGGCTGGCAGGTGATTCCGGACCGTCCCCCAGGTGGTTCTGGCATAGCCAGCAGTTGATATTGGACTGTCCGGCAGGTGGTTCCAGCGAGTCGAACAGGTGGCTCCGGCGTGCTCGGCAGGTGGTTCCGGTCTGTCCGGTAGGTGATTCCGGCGTGTCCGGCACGTGCTTCCGGCACGTCTGAGAGGTGGTTCCGGCATGCGCGACAGGTGTATTCGGAGTGTCCGCCAGGTGGTTCTGGCGTACCCGGCAGGTGATTTTGGCGTGTCCGGCAGGTGTTTCTGGCGAGTCGAGCAGGTGGCTCCGGCATGCTCGGCAGGTGCTTCCGGCGTCTCCGGCACGTGGTTCTGGTGTGTCTGAGAGCTGGTTCCGGCATGTCCGGCAGATGATTCCGGAGTGTCCGCCAAGTGGTTCTGGCATACCCGGCTGGTGATTTCGGCATGTCAGGTAGGTGGTTCCGGCGAGTCGAGCAGGTGGCTCCGGCGTGCTCGGCAGGTTGTTCAGACGGGTCTGGCAGGTGTTTTCCGTCTGTTCGGGGTGTGGTTCCAGCATCTCATGCCCATGGTTCTGGCACGTCTGAGATGTGGTTCTGGCCGGCCCGACAGGTGTTTCCACAGTGTCCGCCAAGTGGTACTGGCGTAGTTGGCAGGTGATTTTGGCATGACCGGCAGGTGGTTCCAGCAAGCCCGGCAGGTGATTCCGAAGTGTTCCCCAACTGGTTGTGGCGTAGCCGGCAGGTGATTTTTGCGTGTCCGGCAGGTGGTTCTGGCGAGTCGAGCAGGTGGTTCCGGCGTGCTCGGCAGGTGCTTCCGGGGTCGTTGGCACGTGGTTCTGGCATATCTGAGAGGTGGTTCCGGCATGCCCGGCAGGTGATTCCGGAGTGTTCGCCAAGTGTTTCCGGCGTAGCCGGCAGGTGAGTTTGCATGTCCAGCGGTCGTTCCGGCGGGTCGAGCCGGTGGTTCCGGCATGTCCGGCAGGTGGTTCCGGTCTGTCCGGCAGGTGGTTCTGTGGTGTCCGGCACGAGGTTCAGTCTGAGAGGCTTTGCCGGCATGCCGCTCACGTGATTCCGGCTTGTCCCCGAAGTGGTGCTGGTGTAGCGGGCAGCTGATTTTGGCGTGTCCGGCAGGTGGTTCAGGCGAGTTGAGCAGGTGGTTGCGACGTGCTCGGCAGGTGCTTCCGGCGTCTCCGGCACGTGTTTCTGGCACATCTGACTGGTGATTCCGGCATGCCCAAAAGTGGATTCCGGTCTGTCCGGTAGGTGGTTCCGGCGTGCACGGAACGTGGTTCTGGTACATGTCAGAGGTGGTTGCGTATGCCCAACAGGTGATTCCTGACTGTCCGCCACGTGCTTCTGGCACGTCTGAGAGGTGGTTCCAACATGCCCGGCAGGTCATTTCGGAGAGTCGTCCAAGTGGTTCTGGCGTAGCCCGCAGGTGATTTTGGCGTGTCCGGCATGTGGTTCCGCCGTGCTCGGCAGGTGGTTCAGGCATGGCCGTCACGTGGTTCCAGTCTGTCCAGGACGTGTTTCCAGCTTCTCCGGCAGGTGGTTCTGGTACGTCTGAGAGGTGGTTCCGTCATGGCTGGCAGGTGATCCCGGACTGTCCCCCAGGTGGTTCTGGCATAGCCAGCAGTTGATGTTGGCCTGTCCGGCAGGTGGTTCCAGCGAGTCGAAAAGGTGTCTCCGGCGTTCTTGGCCGGTGGTTCCGGTCTGTCCGGTAGGTGTTTCCGGCGTGTCTGGCACGTGCTTCCGTCATGCGCGGCAGGTGATTCCGTAGTGTCCGCCAGGTGGTTCTGGCATACCCGGCAGGTGATTTTGGCGTGTCCGGCAGGTGTTTCTGGCGAGTCGAGCAGGTGGCTCCGGCATGCTCGGCAGGTGCTTCCGGCGTCTCCGGCACTTGGTTCTGGTGTGTCTGAGAGCTGGTTCCGGCATGTCCGGCAGATGATTCCGGAGTTTCCGCCAAGTGGTTCTGGCATACCCAGCAGGTGATTTTGGCGTGTCAGGGATGTGGTACCGGTGAGTCGAGCAGGTGGTTCCGGTGTGCTCGGCAGGTGGTTCAGGCGGTTCTGGCAGGTGGTATCCGTCTGTTCGGGGTGTAGTTCCAGCATCTCATGAACACGTTTCTGGCACGTCTGAGATGTGTTTCCACCCGGCCCGACAGGTGTTTCCGCAGTGTCCGCCAAGCGGTTCTGGCGTAGTTGGCAGGTGATTTTGGCATGACTGGCAGGTGGTTCCAGCAAGCCTGGCAGGTGATTCCAAAGTGTTCACCAACTGGTTGTGGCGTAGCCGGCAGGTGATTTTTGCGTGATCGGCAGGTGGTTCTGGCGAGTCGAGCAGGTGGTTCCGGCGTGCTCGGCTGGTGCTTCCGGGGTCATTGGCACGGGGTTCTGGCATGTCTGAGAGGTGGTTCCTGCATGCCCGGCAAGTGATTCCGGAGTGTTCGCCAAGTGGTTCTGGCATAGTCGGCAGGTGATTTTGGCATGTCCGGCAGGTGGTTCAGGCGAGTTGAGCAGGTGGTTCCAACGTGCTCGGCAGGTGCTTCCGGCGTCTCCGGCACGTGTTTCTGGCACATCTGACAGGTGGTTCCGGCATGCCCGAAAGGTGATTCCGGTCTGTCCGGTAGGTGGTTCCAGCCTGCACGGCATGTGGTTCTGGTACGTCTCAGAGGTGGTTGCGCATGCCCAACAGGTGATTCCGGACTGTCCGCCACATGGTTCTGGCACGTCTGAGAGGTGGTTCCGGCATGCCCGGCAGGTCATCCCAGAGAGTCCTCCAAGTGGTTCTGGCATAACACGCAGGTGATTTTGGCGTGTCTGGCATGTTGTTCCATTGTGCTTGGCAGGTGGTTCAGGCTTGGCCGGCAGGTGGTTCCAGACTGTCCAGGACGTGTTTCCAGCTTCTCCGGCAGGTGGTTCTGGTACGTCTGAGAGGTGGTTCCGCCATGGCTGGCAGGTGATTCCGGACCGTCCCCCAGGTGGTTCTGGCATAGCCAGCAGTTGCAATTGGCCTGTCCGGCAGGTGGTTCCAGCGAGTCGAACAGGTGGCTCCGGCATGCTCGGCAGGTGGTTCCGGTCTGTCCGGTAGGTGATTCCGGCGTGTCCGGCACGTGCTTCCGGCACGTCTGAGAGGTGGTTCCGGCATGCGCGACAGGTGGTTTCGGAGTGTCCGCCAGGTGGTTCTGGCGTACCCGGCAGGTGATTTTGGCGTGTCCGGCAGGTGTTTCTGGCGAGTCGAGCAGGTGGCTCCGGCATGCTCGGCAGGTGCTTCCGGCGTCTCCGGCACGTGGTTCTGGTGTGTCTGAGAGCTGGTTCCGGCATGTCCGGCAGATGATTCCGGAGTGTCCGCGAAGTGGTTCCGCCATACCCGGCTGGTGATTTGGGCATGTCAGGTAGGTGGTTCCGGCGAGTCGAGCAGGTGGCTCCGGCGTGCTCGGCAGGTTGTTCAGACGGGTCTGGCAGGTGTTTTCCGTCTGTTCGGGGTGTGGTTCCAGCATCTCATGCACATGGTTCTGGCACGTCTGAGATGTGGTTCCGGCCGGCCCGACAGGTGTTTCCACAGTGTCCGCCAAGTGGTACTGGCGTATTTGGCAGGTGATTTTGGCATGACCGGCAGGTGGTTCCAGCAAGCCCGGCAGGTGATTCCGAAGTGTTCCCCAACTGGTTGTGGCATAGCCGGCAGGTGATTTTTGCGTGTCCGGCAGGTGGTTCTGGCATATCTGAGAGGTGGTTCCGGCGTGCCCGGCAGGTCATTCCGGAGTGTTCGCCAAGTGTTTCCGGCGTAGCCGGCAGGTGATTTTGCATGTCCAGAGGTCGTTCCGGCGGGTCGAGCCGGTGGTTCCGGCGTGTCCGGCAGGTGGTTCCGGTCTGTCCGGCAGTTGGTTCTGTGGTGTCCGGCACGAGGTTCAGTCTGAGAGGCTATGCCGGCATGCCCCTCACGTGATTCCGGCTTGTCCCCGAAGTGGTGCTGGTGTAGAGGGCAGGTGATTTTGGCGTGTCCGGCAGGTGGTTCAGGCGAGTTGAGCAGGTGGTTGCGACGTGCTCGGCAGGTGCTTCCGGCGTCTCCGGCACGTGGTTCTGGTGTGTCTGAGAGCTGGTTCCGGCATGTCCGGCAGATGATTACGGAGTGTCCGCCAAGTGGTTCTGGCATACCCAGCAGGTGATTTTGGCATGTCAGCGAGGTGGTACCGGTGAGTGGAGCAGGTGGTTCCAGCGTGCTCAGCAGGTGGTTCAGGCGGTTCTGGCAGGTGGTATCCGTCTGTTCGGGGTGTGGTTCCAGCATCTCATGAACACGTTTCTGGCACGTCTGAGATGTGGTTCCAGCCGGCCCGACAGGTGTTTCCGCAGTGTCCGCCAAGCGGTTCTGGCGTTGTTGGCAGGTGATTTTGGCTTGACTGGCAGGTGGTTTCAGCAAGCCTGGCAGGTGATTCCAAAGTGTTCACCAACTGGTTGTGGTGTAGCCGGCAGGTGATTTTTGCGTGATCGGCAGGTGGTTCTGGCGAGTCGAGCAGGTGGTTCCGGCGTGCTCGGCTGGTGCTTCCTGGGTCATTGGCACGGGGTTCTGGCATGTCTGAGAGGTGGTTCCTGCATGCCCGGCAAGTGATTCCGGAGTGTTCGCCAAGTGGTTCTGGCATACCCGGCTGGTGATCTTGGCATGTCAGGTAGGTGGTTCCGGTGAGTCGAGCAGGTGCCTCCGGCGTGTCCGGCACGTGCTTCCGGCACGTCTGAGAGGTGGTTCCGGCATGCGCGACAGGTGATTTCGGAGTGTCCGCCAGGTGGTTCTGGCGTACCCGGCAGGTGATTTTGGCGTGTCCGGCAGGTGTTTCTGGCGAGTCGAGCAGGTGGCTCCGGCATGCTCGGCAGGTGCTTCCGGCGTCTCCGGCACGTGGTTCTGGTGTGTCTGAGAGCTGGTTCCGGCATGTCCGGCAGATGATTCCGGAGTGTCCGCCAAGTGGTTCTGGCATACCCGGCTGCTGATTTCGGCATGTCAGGTAGGTGGTTCCGGCGAGTCGAGCAGGTGGCTCCGGCGTGCTCGGCAGGTTGTTCAGACGGGTCTGGCAGGTGTTTTCCGTCTGTTCGGGGTGTGGTTCCAGCATCTCATGCACATGGTTCTGGCACGTCTGAGATGTGGTTCCGGCCGGCCCGACAGGTGTTTCCACAGTGTCTGCCAAGTGGTACTGGCGTAGTTGGCAGGTGATTTTGGCAAGACCGGCAGGTGGTTCCAGCAAGCCCGGCAGGTGATTCCGAAGTGTTCCCCAACTGGTTGTGGCGTAGCCGGCAGGTGATTTTTGCGTGATCGGCAGGTGGTTCTGGCGAGTCGAGCAGGTGGTTCCGGCGTGCTCGGCTGGTGCTTCCGGGGTCATTGGCACGGGGTTCTGGCATGTCTGAGAGGTGGTTCCTGCATGCCCGGCAATTGATTCCGGAGTGTTCGCCAAGTGGTTCTGGCATAGTCGGCAGGTGATTTTGGCATGTCCGGCAGGTGGTTCAGGCGAGTTGAGCAGGTGGTTCCAACGTGCTTGGCAGGTGCTTCCGGCGTCTCCGGCACGTGTTTCTGGCACATCTGACAGGTGGTTCCGGCATGCCCGAAAGGTGATTCCGGTCTGTCCGGTAGGTGGTTCCAGCCTGCACGGCATGTGGTTCTGGTACGTCTCAGAGGTGGTTGCGCATGCACAACAGGTGATTCCGGACTGTCCGCCACATGGTTCTGGCACGTCTGAGAGGTGGTTCCGGGATGCCCGGCAGGTCATCCCAGAGAGTCCTCCAAGTGGTTCTGGCATAACACGCAGGTGATTTTGGCGTGTCTGGCAGGTTGTTCCGTTGTGCTTGGCAGGAGGTTCAGGCTTGGCCGGCAGGTGGTTCCAGACTGTCCAGGACGTGTTTCCAGCTTCTCCGGCAGGTGGTTCTGGTACGTCTGAGAGGTGGTTCCGCCATGGCTGGCAGGTGATTCTGGACCGTCCCTCAGGTGGTTCTGGCATAGCCAGCAGTTGATATTGGCCTGTCCGGCAGGTGGTTCCAGCGAGTCGAACAACTGGCTCCGGCGTGCTCGGCAGGTGGTTCCGGTCTGTCCGGTAGGTGATTCCGGCGTGTCTGGCACGTGCTTCTGGCACATCTGACAGGTGGTTCCGGCATGCCCGAAAGGTGATTCCGGTCTGTCCGGTAGGTGGTTCCAGCCTGCACGGCATGTGGTTCTGGTACGTCTCAGAGGTGGTTGCGCATGCCCAACAGGTGATTCCCGACTGTCCGCCACATGGTTCTGGCACGTCTGAGAGGTGGTTCCGGCATGCCCGGCAGGTCATCCCAGAGAGTCCTCCAAGTGGTTCTGGCATAACACGCAGGTGATTTTGGCGTGTCTGGCAGGTTGTTCCATTGTGCTTGGCAGGTGGTTCAGGCTTGGCCGGCAGGTGGTTCCAAACTGTCCAGGACGTGTTTCCAGCTTCTCCGGCAGGTGGTTCTGGTACGTCTGAGAGGTGGTTCCGCCATGGCTGGCAGGCGATTCCGGACCCTCCCCCAGGTGGTTCTGGCATAGCCAGCAGTTGATATTGGCCTGTCCGGCAGGTGGTTCCAGCGAGTCGAACAGGTGGCTCCGGCGTGCTCGGCAGGTGGTTCCGGTCCGTCCGGTAGGTGATTCCGGCGTGTCCGGCACGTGCTTCCGGCACGTCTGAGAGGTGGTTCCGGCATGCGTGACAGGTGATTTCGGAGTGTCCGCCAGGTGGTTCTGGCGTACCCGGCGGGTGATTTTGGCGTGTCCGTCAGGTGTTTCTGGCGAGTCAAGCAGGTGGCTCCGGCATGCTCGGCAGGTGCTTCCGGCGTCTCCGGCACGTGGTTCTGGTGTGTCTGAGAGCTGGTTCCGGCATGTCCGGCAGATGATTCCGGAGTGTCCGCCAAGTGGTTCTGGCATACCCGGCTGGTGATTTGGGCATGTCAGGTAGGTGGTTCCAGCGAGTCGAGCAGGTGGCTCCGGCCTGCTCGGCAGGTTGTTCAGACGGGTCTGGCAGGTGTTTTCCGTCTGTTCGGGGTGTGGTTCCAGCATCTCATGTACATGGTTCTGGCACGTCTGAGATGTGGTTCCGGCCGGCCCGACAGGTGTTTCCACAGTGTCCGCCAAGTGGTATTGGCGTAGTTGGCAGGTGATTTTGGCGTGTCCGGCAGGTGGTTCAGGCGAGTTGAGCAGGTGGTTGCGACGTGCTCGGCAGGTGCTTCCGGCGTCTCCGGCACGTGTTTCTGGCACATCTGACTGGTGATTCCGGCATGCCCAAAAGTGGATTCCGGTCTGTCCGGTAGGTGGTTCCGGCGTGCACGGCACGTGGTTCTGGTACGTGTCAGAGGTGGTTGCGTATGCCCAACAGGTGATTCCGGACTGTCCGCCACATGGTTCTGGCACGTCTGAGAGGTGGTTCCAACATGCCCGGCAGGTCATTTCGGAGAGTCGTCCAAGTGGTTCTGGCGTAGCCCGCAGGTGATTTTGGCGTGTCCGGAAGGTGGTTCCGCCGTGCTCGGCAGGTGGTTCAGGCTTGGACGTCACGTGGTTCCAGTCTGTCCAGGACGTGTTTCCAGCTTCTCCGGCAGGTGGTTCTGGTACGTCTGAGAGGTGGTTCCGCCATGGCTGGCAGGTGATCCCGGACTGTCCCCCAGGTGGTTCTGGCATAGCCAGCAGTTGATATTGGCCTGTCCGGCAGGTGGTTCCAGCGAGTCAAACAGGTGGCTCCGGCGTTCTTGGCAGGTGGTTCCGGTCTGTCCGGTAGGTGTTTCCGGCGTGTCTGGCACGTGCTTCCGGCACGTCTGAGAGGTGGTTCCGGCATGCGCGGCAGGTGATTCCGTAGTGTCCGCCAGGTGGTTCTGGCATACCCGGCAGGTGATTTTGGCGTGTCCGGCAGGTGTTTCTGGCGAGTCGAGCAGGTGGCTCCGGCATGCTCGGCAGGTGCTTCCGGCGTCTCCGGCACTTGGTTCTGGTGTGTCTGAGAGCTGGTTCCGGCATGTCCGGCAGATGATTCCGGAGTGTCCGCCAAGTGGTTCTGGCATACCCGGCTGGTGATTTGGGCATGTCAGGTAGGTGGTTCCGGCGAGTCGAGCAGGTGGCTCCGGCGTGCCCGGCAGGTTGTTCAGACGGGTCTGGCAGGTGTTTTCCGTCTGTTCGGGGTGTGGTTCCAGCATCTCATGCACATGGTTCTGGCACGTCTGAGATGTGGTTCCGGCCGGCCCGACAGGTGTTTCCACAGTGTCCGCCAAGTGGTACTGGCGTAGTTGGCAGGTGATTTTGGCATGACCGGCAGGTGGTTCCAGCAAGCCCGGCAGGTGATTCCGAAGTGTTCCCCAACTGGTTGTGGCGTAGCCGGCCAGTGATTTCTGCATGTCCGGGAGGTGGTTCTGGCGAGTCGAGCAGGTGGGTGCGGCGTGCTCGGCAGGTGCTTCCGGGGTCATTGGCACGTGGTTCTGGCATATCTGAGAGGTGGTTCCGGCATGCCCGGCAGGTGATTCCGGAGTGTTCGCCAAGTGTTTCCGGCGTAGCCGGCAGGTGATTTTGCATGTCCAGCGGTCGTTCCGGCGGGTCGAGCCGGTGGTTCCGGCGTGTCCGGCAGGTGGTTCCGGTCTGTCCGGCAGGTGGTTCTGTGGTGTCCGGCATGAGGTTCAGTCTGAGAGGCTGTGCCGGCATGCCCCTCACTTGATTCCGGCTTGTCCCCGAAGTGGTGCTGGTGTAGAGGGCAGGTGATTTTGGCGTGTCCGGCAGGTGGTTCAGGCGAGTTGAGCAGGTGGTTGCGACGTGCTCGGCAGGTGCTTCCGGCGTCTCAGGCACATGTTTCTGGCACATCTGACTGGTGGTTCCGGCATGCCCAAAAGTTGATTCCGGTCTGTCCGGTAGGTGGTTCCAGGCTGCACGGCATGTGGTTCTGGTACGTCTCAGAGGTGGTTGCGCATGCCCAACAGGTGATTCCCGACTGTCCGCCACATGGTTCTGGCACGTCTCAGAGGTGGTTCCGGCATGCCCGGCAGGTCATCCCAGAGAGTCCTCCAGGTGGTTCTGGCATAACACGCAGGTGATTTTGGCATGTCTTGCAGGTTGTTCCGTTGTGCTTGGCAGGTGGTTCAGGCTTGGCCGGCAGGTGGTTCCAGACTGTCCAGGACGTGTTTCCAGCTTTTCCGGCAGGTGGTTCTGGGACGTCTGAGAGGTGGTTCCGCCATGGCTGGCAGGTGATCCCGGACCGTCCCAAAGGTGGTTCTGGCATAGCCAGCAGTTGATATTGGCCTGTCCGGCAGGTGGTTCCAGCGAGGCGAACAGGTGGCTCCGGCGTGCTCGGCAGGTGGTTCCGGTCTGTCCGGTAGCTGATTCCGGCTTGTCCGGCACGTGCTTCCTGCACGTCTGAGAGGTGGTTCCGGCATGCGCGACAGGTGATTTCGGAGTGTCCGCCAGGTGGTCCTGGCGAACCCGGCAGGTGATTTTGGCGTGTCCGGCAGGTGTTTCTGGCGAGTCGAGCAGGTGGCTCCGGCATCCTCGCCAGGTGCTTCCGGCGTCTCCGGCACGTGGTTCTGGTGTGTCTGAGAGCTGGTTCCGGCATGTCCGGCAGATGATTCCGGAGTGTCCGCCAAGTGGTTCTGGCATACCCGGCTGGTGATTTTGGCATGTCAGGTAGGTGGTACCGGCGATTCGAGCAGGTGGTTCCGGCGTGCTCGGCAGGTGCTTCCTGGGTCATTGGCACGTGGTTCTGGCATATCTGACAGGTGGTTCCGGCATGCCCGGCAGGTGATTCCGGAGTGTTCGCCAAGTGTTTCCGGCGTAGCCGGCAGGTGATTTTGCATGTCCAGCGGTCGTTCCGGCGGGTCGAGCCGGTGGTTCCGGCGTGTCCGGCAGGTGGTTCCGGTCTGTCTGGCAGGTGGTTCTGTGGTGTCCGGCACGAGGTTCAGTCTGAGAGGCTGTGCCGGCATGCCCCTCACGTGATTCCGGCTTGTCCCCGAAGTGGTGCTGGTGTAGCGGTCAGGTGATTTTGGCGTGTCCGGCAGGTGGTTCAGGCGAGTTGAGCAGGTGGTTGCGACGTGCTCGGCAGGTGCTTCCGGCGTCTCCGGCACGTGTTTCTGGCACATCTGACTGGTGGTTCCGGCATGCCCAAAAGTGGATTCCGGTCTGTCTGGTAGGTGGTTCCGGCGTGCACGGCACGTGGTTCTGGTACGTCTCAGAGGTGGTTGCGTATGCCCAACAGGTGATTCCGGACTGTCCGCCACGTGCTTCTGGCACGTCTGAGAGGTGGATCCAACATGCCCGGCAGGTCATTTCGGAGAGTCGTCCAAGTGGTTCTGGCGTAGCCCGCAGGTGATTTTGGCGTGTCCGGCAGGTGGTTCCGCCGTGCTCGGCAGGTGGTTCAGGCATGGCCGTCACGTGGTTCCAGTCTGTCCAGGACGTGTTTCAAGCTTCTCCGGCAGGTGGTTCTGGTACGTCTGAGAGGTGGTTCCGATATGGCTGGCGGGTGATCCCGGACGGTCCCCCAGGTGGTTCTGGCATAGCCAGCAGTTGATATTGGCCTGTCCAGGAGGTGGTTCCAGCGGGTCGAACAGGTGGCTCCGGCGTTCTTGGCAGGTGGTTCCGGTCTGTACGGTAGGTGTTTCCGGCGTGTCTGGCACGTGCTTCCAGCACGTATGAGAGGTGGTTCCGGCATGCGCGGCAGGTGATTCCGTAGTGTCCGCCAGGTGGTTCTGGCATACCCGGCAGGTGATTTTGGCGTGTCCGGCAGGTGTTTCTGGCGAGTCGAGCAGGTGGCTCCGGCATGATCGGCAGGTCATTTCGGAGAGTCGTCCACGTGGTTCTGGCGTAGCCCGCAGGTGATTTTGGCGTGTCCGGCAGGTGGTTCCGGCATTGCCATCACGTGGTTCCAGTCTGTCCAGGACGTGTTTCCAGCTTCCCCGGGAGGTGGTTCTTGTACGTCTGATAGGTGGTTCCGCCATGGCTGGCAGGTGATCCCGGACGGTCCCCCAGGTGGTTCTGGCATAGCCAGGAGTTGATATTGGCCTGTCCGGCAGGTGGTTCCAGCGAGTCGAACAGGTGGCTCCGGGTTCTTGGCAGGTGGTTCCGGTCTGTCCGGTAGGTGTTTCCGGCGTGTCTGGCACGTGCTTCTGGCACATCTGACAGGTGGTTCCGGCATGCCCGAAAGGTGATTCCGGTCTGTCCGGTAGGTGGTTCCAGCCTGCACGGCATGTGGTTCTGGTACGTCTCAGAGGTGGTTGCGCATGCCCAACAGGTGATTCCGGACTGTCCGCCACATGGTTCTGGCACGTCTGAGAGGTGGTTCCGGCATGCCCTGCAGGTCATCGCAGAGAGTCCTCCAAGTGGTTCTGGCATAACATGCAGGTGATTTTGGCGTGTCTGGCAGGTTGTTCCGTTGTGCTTGGCAGGTGGTTCAGGCTTGGCCGGCAGGTGGTTCCAGACTGTCCAGGACGTGTTTCCAGCTTCTCCGGCAGGTGGTTCTGGTACGTCTGAGAGGTGGCTCCGCCATGGCTGGCAGGCGATTCCGGACCGTCCCCCAGGTGGTTCTGTCATAGCCAGCGGTTGATATTGGCCTGTCCGGCAGGTGGTTCCAGCGAGTCGAACAGGTGGCTCCGGCGTGCTCGGCAGGTTGTTCAGACGGGTCTGGCAGGTGTTTTCCGTCTGTTCGGGGTGTGGTTCCAGCATCTCATGAACATGTTTCTGGCACGTCTGAGATGTGGTTCCGGCCGGCCCGACAGGTGTTTCCGCAGTGTCCGCCAAGCGGTTCTGGCGTAGTCGGCAGGTGATTTTGGCATGACCGGCAGGTGGTTCCAGCAAGCCTGGCAGGTGATTCCAAAGTGTTCACCAACTGGTTGTGCCGTAGCCGGCAGGTGATTTTTGCGTGATCGGCAGGTGGTTCTGGCGAGTCGAGCAGGTGGTTCCGGCGTGCTCGGCTGGTGCTTCCGGGGTCATTGGCACGGGGTTCTGGCATGTCTGAGAGGTGGTTCCTGCATGCCCGGCAAGTGATTCCGGAGTGTTCGCCAAGTGGTTCTGGCATAGTCGGCAGGTGATTTTGGCATGTCCGGCAGGTGGTTCAGGCGAGTTGAGCAGGTGGTTCCAACGTGCTAGGCAGGTGCTTCCGGCGTCTCCGGCACGTGTTTCTGGCACATCTGACAGGTGGTTCCGGCATGCCCGAAAGGTGATTCCGGTCTGTCCGGTAGGTGGTTCCGGCGTGCAAGGCACGTGGTTCTGGTACGTCTCAGAGGTGGTTGCGCATGCCCAACAGGTGATTCCGGACTGTCCGCCACATTGTTCTGGCACGTCTGAGAGGTGGTTCCGGCATGCCCGGCACGTCCTCCCAGAGAGTCCTCCAAGTGGTTCTGGCATAACACGCAGGTGATTTTGGCGTGTCTGGCAGGTTGTTCCGTTGTGCTTGGCAGGTGGTTCAGGCTTGGCCGGCAGGTGGTTCCAGACTGTCCAGGACGTGTTTCCAGCTTCTCCGGCAGGTGGTTCTGGTACGTCTGAGAGGTGGTTCCGCCATGGCTGGCAGGCGATTCCGGACCGTCCCCCAGGTGGTTCTGGCATAGCCAGCAGTTGATATTGGCCTGTCCGGCAGGTGGTTCCAGCGAGTTGAACAGGTGGCTCCGGCGTGCTCGGCAGGTGGTTCCGGTCTGTCCGGTAGGTGATTCCGGCGTGTCCGGCACGTGCTTCCGGCACGTCTGAGAGGTGGTTCCGGCATGCGCGACAGGTGATTTCGGAGTGTCCGCCAGGTGGTTCTGGCGTACCCGGCAGGTGATTTTGGCGTGTCCGGCAGGTGTTTCTGGCGAGTCGAGCAGGTGGCTCCGGCATGCTCGGCAGGTGCTTCCGGCGTCTCCGGCACGTGGTTCTGGTGTGTCTGAGAGCTGGTTCCGGCATGTCCGGCAGATGATTCCGGAGTGTCCGCCAAGTGGTTCTGGCATACCCGTCTGGTGATTTCGGCATGTCAGGTAGGTGGTTCCAGCGAGTCGAGCAGGTGGCTCCGGCGTGCTCGGCAGGTTGTTCAGACGGGTCTGGCAGGTGTTTTCCGTCTGTTCGGCGTGTGGTTCCAGCATCTCATGCACATGGTTCTGGCACGTCTGAGATGTGGTTCCGGCCGGCCCGACAGGTGTTTCCACAGTGTCCGCCAAGCGGTTCTGGCGTAGTTGGCAGGTGATTTTGGCATGACCGGCAGGTGGTTCCAGCAAGCCCGGCAGGTGATTCCGAAGTGTTCCCCAACTGGTTGTGGCGTAGCCGGCAGGTGATTTTTGCGTGTCCGGCAGGTGGTTCTGGCGAGTCGAGCAGGTGGTTCCGGCGTGCTCGGCAGGTGCTTCCGGGGTCATTGGCACGTGGTTCTGGCATATCTGAGAGGTGGTTCCGGCATGCCCGGCAGGTGATTACGGAGTGGTCGCCAAGTGTTTGCGGCGTAGCCGGCAGGTGATTTTGCATGTCCAGCGGTCGTTCCGGCGGGTCGAGCCGGTGGTTCCGGCGTGTCCGGCAGGTGGTTCCGGTCTGTCCGGCAGGTGGTTCTTTGGTGTCCGGCACGAGGTTCAGTCTGAGAGGCTGTGCCGGCATGCCCCTCACGTGATTCCGGCTTGTCCCCGAAGTGGTGCTGGTGTAGCGGGCAGGTGATTTTGGCGTGTCCGGCAGGTGGTTCAGGCGAGTTGAGCAGGTGGTTGCGACGTGCTCGGCAGGTGCATCCGGCGTCTCCGGCACGTGTTTCTGGCACATCTGACTGGTGGTTCCGGCATGCCCAAAAGTGGATTCCGGTCTGTCCGGTAGGTGGTTCCGGCGTGCACGGCACGTGGTTCTGGTACGTGTCAGAGGTGGTTGCGTATGCCCAACAGGTGATTCCGGACTGTCCGCCACGTGCTTCTGGCACGTCTGAGAGGTGGTTCCAACATGCCCGGCAGGTCATTTCGGAGAGTCGTCCAAGTGGTTCTGGCGTAGCCCGCAGGTGATTTTGGCGTGTCTGGCAGGTGGTTCCGCCGTGCTCGGCAGGTGGTTCAGGCATGGCCGTCACGTGGTTCCAGTCTGTCCAGGACGTGTTTCCAGCTTCTCCGGCAGGTGGTTCTGGTACATCTGAGAGGTGGTTCCGCCATGGCTGGCAGGTGATCCCGGACTGTCCCCCAGGTGGTTCTGGCATAGCCAGCAGTTGATATTGGCCTGTCCGGCAGGTGGTTCCAGCGAGTCGAACAGGTGGCTCCGGCGTTCTTGGCAGGTGGTTCCGGTCTGTCCGGTAGGTGTTTCCGGCGTGTATGGCACGTGCTTCCGGCACGTCTGAGAGGTGGTTCCGGCATGCGCGACAGGTGATTTCGGAGTGTCCGCCAGGTGGTTCTGGCGTACCCGGCAGGTGATTTTGGCGTGT
The DNA here is from genome assembly GCF_037783145.1 of Equus przewalskii. Classification (NCBI taxonomy): domain Eukaryota; kingdom Metazoa; phylum Chordata; class Mammalia; order Perissodactyla; family Equidae; genus Equus; species Equus przewalskii. Next base: position 78,275 of record NW_027228607.1, on the reverse strand, counting down.
CCGGCAGGTGTTTCTGGCGAGTCGAGCAGGTGGCTCCGGCATGCTCGGCAGGTGCTTCCGGCGTGTCCGGCACGTGGTTCTGGTGTGTCTGAGAGCTGGTTCCGGCATGTCCGGCAGATGATTCCGGAGTGTCCGCCAAGTGGTTCTGGCATACCCGGCTGGTGATTTGGGCATGTCAGGTAGGTGGCTCCGGCGTGCTCGGCAGGTTGTTCAGACGGGTCTGGCAGGTGTTTTCCGTCTGTTCGGGGTGTGGATCCAGCATCTCATGCACATGGTTCTGGCACGTCTGAGATGTGGTTCCGGCCGGCCCGACAGGTGTTTCCACAGTGTCCGCCAAGTGGTATTGGCGTAGTTGGCAGGTGATTTTGGCATGACCGGCAGGTGGTTCCAGCAAGCCCGGCAGGTGATTCCGAAGTGTTCCCCAACTGGTTGTGGCATAGCCGGCAGGTGATTTTTGCGTGTCCGGCAGGTGGTTCCAGCGAGTCGAACAGGTGGCTCCGGCGTTCTTGGCAGGTGGTTCCGGTCTGTCCGGTAGGTGATTCCGGCGTGTCTGGCACGTGCTTGGGGCACGTCTGAGAGGTGGTTCCGGCATGCACGGCAGGTGATTCCGTAGTGTCCGCCAGGTGGTTCTGGCGTACCAGGCAGGTGATTTTGGCGTGTCCGGCAGGTGTTTCTGGCAAGTCGAGCAGGTGGCTCCGGCATGCTCGGCAGGTGCTTCCGGCGTCTCCGACACTTGGTTCTGCTGTGTCTGAAAGCTGGTTCCGGCATGTCCGGCAGATGATTCCGGAGTGTCCGCCAAGTGGTTCTGGCATACCCAGCAGGTGATTTCGGCGTGTCAGGGAGGTGGTACCGGTGAGTCGAGCAGGTGGTTCCGGCGTGCTCAGCAGGTGGTTCAGGCGGTTCTGGCAGGTGGCATCCGTCTGTTCGGGGTGTGGTTCCAGCATCTCATGAACACGTTTCTGGCACGTCTGAGATGTGGTTCCGGCCGGCCCGACAGGTGTTTCCGCAGTGTCCGCCAAGCGGTTCTGGCGTAGTCGGCAGGTGATTTTGGCATGACCGGCAGGTGGTTCCAGCAAGCCTGGCAGGTGATTCCAAAGTGTTCACCAACTGGTTGTGGCGTAGCCGGCAGGTGATTTTTGCGTGATCGGCAGGTGGTTCTGGCGAGTCGAGCAGGTGGTTCCGGCGTGCTCGGCTGGTGCTTCCGGGGTCATTGGCACGGGGTTCTGGCATGTCTGAGAGGTGGTTCCTGCATGCCCGGCAAGTGATTCCAGAGTGTTCGCCAAGTGGTTCTGGCATAGTCGGCAGGTGATTTTGGCATGTCCGGCAGGTGGTTCAGGCGAGTTGAGCAGGTGGTTCCAACGTGTTTGGCAGGTGCTTCCGGCGTGTCCGGCACGTGTTTCTGGCACATCTGACAGGTGGTTCAGGCATGCCCGAAAGGTGATTCCGGTCTGTCCGGTAGGTGGTTCCAGCCTGCACGGCATGTGGTTCTGGTACGTCTCAGAGGTGGTTGCGCATGCCCAACAGGTGATTCCGGACTGTCCGCCACATGGTTCTGGCACGTCTGAGAGGTGGTTCCGGCATGCCCGGCACGTCATCCCAGAGAGTCCTCCAAGTGGTTCTGGCATAACACGCAGGTGATTTTGGCGTGTCTGGCAGGTTGTTCCGTTGTGCTTGGCAGGTGGTTCAGGCTTGGCCGGCAGGTGGTTCCAGACTGTCCAGGACGTGTTTCCAGCTTCTCCGGCAGGTGGTTCTGGTACGTCTGAGAGGTGGTTCCGCCATGGCTGGCAGGTGATTCCGGACCGTCCCTCAGGTGGTTCTGGCATAGCCAGCAGTTGATATTGGCCTGTCCGGCAGGTGGTTCCAGCGAGTCGAACAAGTGGCTCCGGCGTGCTCGGCAGGTGGTTCCGGTCTGTCCGGTAGGTGATTCCTGCGTGTCCGGCAAGTGCTTCCGGCACGTCTGAGAGGTGGTTCCGGCATGCGCGACAGGTGATTTCGGAGTGTCCGCCAGGTGGTTCTGGCGTACCCGGCAGGTGATTTTGGTGTGTCCGGCAGGTGTTTCTGGCGAGTCGAGCAGGTGGCTCCGGCATGCTCGGCAGGTGCTTCCGGCGTCTCCGGCACGTGGTTCTGGTGTGTCTGAGAGCTGGTTCCGGCATGTCCGGCAGATGATTCCGGAGTGTCTGCCAAGTGGTTCTGGCATACCCAGCTGGTGATTTGGGCATGTCAGGTAGGTGGTTCCGGCGAGTCGAGCAGGTGGCTCCGGCGTGCTCGGCAGGTTGTTCAGACGGGTCTGGCAGGTGTTTTCCGTCTGTTCGGGGTGTGGTTCCAGCATCTCATGCACATGGTTCTGGCACGTCTGAGATGTGGTTCCGGCCGGCCCGACAGGTGTTTCCACAGTGTCCGCCAAGCGGTTCTGGCGTAGTTGGCAGGTGATTTTGGCATGACCGGCAGGTGGTTCCAGCAAGCCCGGCAGGTGATTCCGAAGTGTTCCCCAACTGGTTGTGGCGTAGCCGGCAGGTGATTTTTGCGTGTCCGGCAGGTGGTTCTGGCGAGTCGAGCAGGTGGTTCCGGCGTGCTCGGCAGGTGCTTCCGGGGTCATTGGCACGTGGTTCTGGCATATCTGAGAGGTGGTTCCGGCATGCCCGGCAGGTGATTCCGGAGTGTTCGCCAAGTGTTTCCGGCGTAGCCGGCAGGTGATTTTGCATGTGCAGCGGTCGTTCCGGCGGGTCGAGCCGGTGGTTCCGGCGTGTCCGGCAGGTGGTTCTGGTCTGTCCGGTAGGTGGTCCTGTGGTGTCCGGCACGAGGTTCAGTCTGAGAGGCTGTGCCGGCATGCCCCTCACGTGATTCCGGCTTGTCCCCGAAGTGGTGCTGGTGTAGCGGGCAGGTGATTTTGGAGTGTCCGGCAGGTGGTTCAGGCGAGTTGAGCAGGTGGTTGCGACGTGCTCGGCAGGTGCTTCCGGCGTCTCCGGCACGTGTTTCTGGCACATCTGACTGGTGGTTCCGGCATGCCCAAAAGTTGATTCCGGTCTGTCCGGTAGGTGGTTCCGGCGTGCACGGCACGTGGTTCTGGTACGTGTCAGAGGTGGTTGCGTATGCCCAACAGGTGATTCCGGACTGTCCGCCACGTGCTTCTGGCACATCTGAGAGGTGGTTCCAACATGCCCGGCAGGTCATTTCGGAGAGTCGTCCAAGTGGTTCTGGCGTAGCCCGCAGGTGATTTTGGCGTGTCCGGCAGGTGGTTCCGCCGTGCTCGGCAGGTGGTTCAGGCATGGCCGTCACGTGGTTCCAGTCTGTCCAGGACGTGTTTCCAGCTTCTCCGGCAGGTGGTTCTGGTACGTCTGAGAGGTGGTTCCGCCATGGCTGGCAGGTGATCCCGGTTTGTCCCCCAGGTGGTTCTGGCATAGCCAGCAGTTGATATTGGCCTGTCCGGCAGGTGGTTCCAGCGAGTCGAACAGGTGGCTCCGGCGTTCTTGGCAGGTGGTTCCGGTCTGTCCGGTAGGTGTTTCCGGCGTGTATGGCACGTGCTTCCGGCATGTCTGAGAGGTGGTTCCGGCATGCGCGACAGGTGATTTCGGAGTGTCCGCCAGGTGGTTCTGGCGTACCCGGCAGGTGATTTTGGCGTGTCCGGCAGGTGTTTCTGGCGAGTCGAGCAGGTGGCTCCGGCATGCTCGGCAGGTGCTTCCGGCGTGTCCGGCACGTGGTTCTGGTGTGTCTGACAGCTGGTTCCGGCATGTCCGGCAGATGATTCCGGAGTGTCCGCCAAGTGGTTCTGGCATACCCGGCTGGTGATTTGGGCATGTCAGGTAGGTGGCTCCGGCGTGCTCGGCAGGTTGTTCAGACGGGTCTGGCAGGTGTTTTCCGTCTGTTCGGGGTGTGGATCCAGCATCTCATGCACATGGTTCTGGCACGTCTGAGATGTGGTTCCGGCCGGCCCGACAGGTGTTTCCACAGTGTCCGCCAAGTGGTATTGGCGTAGTTGGCAGGTGATTTTGGCATGACCGGCAGGTGGTTCCAGCAAGCCCGGCAGGTGATTCCGAAGTGTTCCCCAACTGGTTGTGGCATAGCCGGCAGGTGATTTTTGCGTGTCCGGCAGGTGGTTCCAGCGAGTCGAACAGGTGGCTCCGGCGTTCTTGGCAGGTGGTTCCGGTCTGTCCGGTAGGTGATTCCGGCGTGTCTGGCACGTGCTTGGGGCACGTCTGAGAGGTGGTTCCGGCATGCACGGCAGGTGATTCCGTAGTGTCCGCCAGGTGGTTCTGGCGTACCAGGCAGGTGATTTTGGCGTGTCCGGCAGGTGTTTCTGGCAAGTCGAGCAGGTGGCTCCGGCATGCTCGGCAGGTGCTTCCGGCGTCTCCGACACTTGGTTCTGCTGTGTCTGAAAGCTGGTTCCGGCATGTCCGGCAGATGATTCCGGAGTGTCCGCCAAGTGGTTCTGGCATACCCAGCAGGTGATTTCGGCGTGTCAGGGAGGTGGTACCGGTGAGTCGAGCAGGTGGTTCCGGCGTGCTCAGCAGGTGGTTCAGGCGGTTCTGGCAGGTGGCATCCGTCTGTTCGGGGTGTGGTTCCAGCATCTCATGAACACGTTTCTGGCACGTCTGAGATGTGGTTCCGGCCGGCCCGACAGGTGTTTCCGCAGTGTCCGCCAAGCGGTTCTGGCGTAGTCGGCAGGTGATTTTGGCATGACCGGCAGGTGGTTCCAGCAAGCCTGGCAGGTGATTCCAAAGTGTTCACCAACTGGTTGTGGCGTAGCCGGCAGGTGATTTTTGCGTGATCGGCAGGTGGTTCTGGCGAGTCGAGCAGGTGGTTCCGGCGTGCTCGGCTGGTGCTTCCGGGGTCATTGGCACGGGGTTCTGGCATGTCTGAGAGGTGGTTCCTGCATGCCCGGCAAGTGATTCCAGAGTGTTCGCCAAGTGGTTCTGGCATAGTCGGCAGGTGATTTTGGCATGTCCGGCAGGTGGTTCAGGCGAGTTGAGCAGGTGGTTCCAACGTGTTTGGCAGGTGCTTCCGGCGTGTCCGGCACGTGTTTCTGGCACATCTGACAGGTGGTTCAGGCATGCCCGAAAGGTGATTCCGGTCTGTCCGGTAGGTGGTTCCAGCCTGCACGGCATGTGGTTCTGGTACGTCTCAGAGGTGGTTGCGCATGCCCAACAGGTGATTCCGGACTGTCCGCCACATGGTTCTGGCACGTCTGAGAGGTGGTTCCGGCATGCCCGGCACGTCATCCCAGAGAGTCCTCCAAGTGGTTCTGGCATAACACGCAGGTGATTTTGGCGTGTCTGGCAGGTTGTTCCGTTGTGCTTGGCAGGTGGTTCAGGCTTGGCCGGCAGGTGGTTCCAGACTGTCCAGGACGTGTTTCCAGCTTCTCCGGCAGGTGGTTCTGGTACGTCTGAGAGGTGGTTCCGCCATGGCTGGCAGGTGATTCCGGACCGTCCCTCAGGTGGTTCTGGCATAGCCAGCAGTTGATATTGGCCTGTCCGGCAGGTGGTTCCAGCGAGTCGAACAAGTGGCTCCGGCGTGCTCGGCAGGTGGTTCCGGTCTGTCCGGTAGGTGATTCCTGCGTGTCCGGCAAGTGCTTCCGGCACGTCTGAGAGGTGGTTCCGGCATGCGCGACAGGTGATTTCGGAGTGTCCGCCAGGTGGTTCTGGCGTACCCGGCAGGTGATTTTGGTGTGTCCGGCAGGTGTTTCTGGCGAGTCGAGCAGGTGGCTCCGGCATGCTCGGCAGGTGCTTCCGGCGTCTCCGGCACGTGGTTCTGGTGTGTCTGAGAGCTGGTTCCGGCATGTCCGGCAGATGATTCCGGAGTGTATGCCAAGTGGTTCTGGCATACCCAGCTGGTGATTTGGGCATGTCAGGTAGGTGGTTCCGGCGAGTCGAGCAGGTGGCTCCGGCGTGCTCGGCAGGTTGTTCAGACGGGTCTGGCAGGTGTTTTCCGTCTGTTCGGGGTGTGGTTCCAGCATCTCATGCACATGGTTCTGGCACGTCTGAGATGTGGTTCCGGCCGGCCCGACAGGTGTTTCCACAGTGTCCGCCAAGCGGTTCTGGCGTAGTTGGCAGGTGATTTTGGCATGACCGGCAGGTGGTTCCAGCAAGCCCGGCAGGTGATTCCGAAGTGTTCCCCAACTGGTTGTGGCGTAGCCGGCAGGTGATTTTTGCGTGTCCGGCAGGTGGTTCTGGCGAGTCGAGCAGGTGGTTCCGGCGTGCTCGGCAGGTGCTTCCGGGGTCATTGGCACGTGGTTCTGGCATATCTGAGAGGTGGTTCCGGCATGCCCGGCAGGTGATTCCGGAGTGTTCGCCAAGTGTTTCCGGCGTAGCCGGCAGGTGATTTTGCATGTGCAGCGGTCGTTCCGGCGGGTCGAGCCGGTGGTTCCGGCGTGTCCGGCAGGTGGTTCTGGTCTGTCCGGTAGGTGGTCCTGTGGTGTCCGGCACGAGGTTCAGTCTGAGAGGCTGTGCCGGCATGCCCCTCACGTGATTCCGGCTTGTCCCCGAAGTGGTGCTGGTGTAGCGGGCAGGTGATTTTGGCGTGTCCGGCAGGTGGTTCAGGCGAGTTGAGCAGGTGGTTGCGACGTGCTCGGCAGGTGCTTCCGGCGTCTCCGGCACGTGTTTCTGGCACATCTGACTGGTGGTTCCGGCATGCCCAAAAGTGGATTCCGGTCTGTCCGGTAGGTGGTTCCGGCGTGCACGGCACGTGGTTCTGGTACGTCTCAGAGGTGGTTGCGTATGCCCAACAGGTGATTCCGGACTGTCCGCCACGTGCTTCTGGCACGTCTGAGAGGTGGTTCCAACATGCCCAGCAGGTCATTTCGGAGAGTCGTCCAAGTGGTTCTGGCGTAGCCCGCAGGTGATTTTGGCGTGTCCGGCAGGTGGTTCCGCCGTGCTCGGCAGGTGGTTCAGGCATGGCCGTCACGTGGTTCCAGTCTGTCCAGGACGTGTTTCCAGCTTCTCCGGCAGGTGGTTCTGGTACGTCTGAGAGGTGGTTCCGCCATGGCTGGCAGGTGATCCCGGACTGTCCCCCAGGTGGTTCTGGCATAGCCAGCAGTTGATATTGGCCTGTCCGGCAGGTGGTTCCAGCGAGTCGAACAGGTGGCTCTGGCGTTCTTGGCAGGTGGTTCCGGTCTGTCCGGTAGGTGTTTCCGGCGTGTATGGCACGTGCTTCCGGCACGTCTGAGAGGTGGTTCCGGCATGCGCGACAGGTGATTTCGGAGTGTCCGCCAGGTGGTTCTGGCGTACCCGGCAGGTGATTTTGGCGTGTCCGGCAGGTGTTTCTGGCGAGTCGAGCAGGTGGCTCCGGCATGCTCGGCAGGTGCTTCCGGCGTCTCCGGCACGTGGTTCTGGTGTGTCTGAGAGCTGGTTCCGGCATGTCCGGCAGATGATTCCGGAGTGTCCGCCAAGTGGTTCTGGCATACCCGGCTGGTGATTTGGGCATGTCAGGTAGGTGGCTCCGGCGTGCTCGGCAGGTTGTTCAGACGGGTCTGGCAGGTGTTTTCCGTCTGTTCGGGGTGTGGTTCCAGCATCTCATGCACATGGTTCTCGCACGTCTGAGATGTGGTTCCGGCCGGCCCGACAGGTGTTTCCACAGTGTCCGCCAAGTGGTATTGGCGTAGTTGGCAGGTGATTTTGGCATGACTGGCAGGTGGTTCCAGCAAGCCCGGCAGGTGATTCCGAAGTGTTCCCCAACTGGTTGTGGCATAGCCGGCAGGTGATTTTTGCGTGTCCGGCAGGTGGTTCCAGCGAGTCGAACAGGTGGCTCCGGCGTTCTTGGCAGGTGGTTCCGGTCTGTCCGGTAGATGATTCCGGCGTGTCTGGCACGTGCCTCCGGCACGTCTGAGAGGTGGTTCCGGCATGCGCGGCGGGTGATTCCGTAGTGTCCGCCAGGTGGTTCTGGCGTACCCGGCAGGTGATTTTGGCGTGTCCGGCAGGTGTTTCTGGCGAGTCGAGCAGGTGGCTCCGGCATGCTCGGCAGGTGCTTCCGGCGTCTCCGACACTTGGTTCTGCTGTGTCTGAAAGCTGGTTCCGGCATGTCCGGCAGATGATTCCGGAGTGTCCGCCAAGTGGTTCTGGCATACCCAGCAGGTGATTTTGGCGTGTCAGGGAGGTGGTACCGGTGAGTCGAGCAGGTGGTTCCGGCGTGCTCAGCAGGTGGTTCAGGCGGTTCTGGCAGGTGGCATCCGTCTGTTCGGGGTGTGGTTCCAGCATCTCATGAACACGTTTCTGTCACGTCTGAGATGTGGTTCGGGCCGGCCCGACAGGTGTTTCCGCAGTGTCCGCCAAGGGGTTCTGGCGTACTTGGCAGATGGTTTTGTCATGACCGGCAGGTGGTTCCAGCAAGCCTGGCAGGTGATTCCAAAGTGTTCACCAACTGATTGTGGCGTAGCCGGCAGGTGTTTTTTGCGTGATCGGCAGGTTCTTCTGGCGAGTCGAGCAGGTGGTTCCGGCGTGCTCAGCTGGTGCTTCCGGGGTCATTGGCACGGGGTTCTGGCATGTCTGAGAGGTGGTTCCTGCATGCCCGGCAAGTGATTCCGGAGTGTTCGCCAAGTGGTTCTGGCATAGTCGGCAGGTGATTTTGGCATGTCCGGCATGTGGTTCAGGCGAGTTGAGCAGGTGGTTCCAACGTGCTTGGCAGGTGCTTCCGGCGTCTCCGGCACGTGTTTCTGGCACATCTGACAGGTGGTTCCGGCATGCCCGAAAGTTGATTCCGGTCTGTCCGGTAGGTGGTTCCAGCCTGCACGGCATGTGGTTCTGGTACGTCTCAGAGGTGGTTGTGCATGCCCAACAGGTGATTCCGGACTGTCCGCCACATGGTTCTGGCACGTCTGAGAGGTGGTTCCGGCATGCCCGGCAGGTCATCCCAGAGAGTCCTCCAAGTGGTTCTGGCATAACACGCAGGTGATTTTGGCGTGTCTGGCAGGTTGTTCCGTTGTGCTTGGCAGGTGGTTCAGGCTTGGCCGGCAGGTGGTTCCAGACTGTCCAGGACGTGTTTCCAGCTTCTCCGGCAGGTGGTTCTGGTACGTCTGAGAGGTGGTTCCGCCATGGTTGGCAGGTGATCCCGGACTGTCCCCCAGGTGGTTCTGGCATAGCCAGCAGTTGATATTGGCCTGTCCGGCAGGTGCTTCCGGCGTCTCCGGCACGTGGTTCTGGTGTGTCTGAGAGCTGGTTCCGGCATGTCCGGCAGATGATTCCGGAGTGTCCGCCAAGTGGTTCTGGCATACCCGGCTGGTGATTTGGGCATGTCAGGTAGGTGGCTCCGGCGTGCTCGGCAGGTTGTTCAGACGGGTCTGGCAGGTGTTTTCCGTCTGTTCAGGGTGTGGTTCCAGCATCTCATGCACATGGTTGTGGCACGTCTGAGATGTGGTTCCGGCCGGCCCGACAGGTGTTTCCACAGTGTCCGCCAAGTGGTATTGGCGTAGTTGGCAGGTGATTTTGGCATGACCGGCAGGTGGTTCCAGCAAGCCCGGCAGGTGATTCCGAAGTGTTCCCCAACTGGTTGTGGCATAGCCGGCAGGTGATTTTTGCGTGTCCGGCAGGTGGTTCCAGCGAGTCGAACAGGTGGCTCCGGCGTTCTTGGCAGGTGGTTCCGGTCTGTCCGGTAGGTGATTCCGGCGTGTCTGGCACGTGCTTCCGGCACGTCTGAGAGGTGGTTCCGGCATGCGCGGCAGGTGATTCCGTAGTGTCCGCCAGGTGGTTCTGGCGTACCCGGCAGGTGATTTTGGCGTGTCCGGCAGGTGTTTCTGGCGAGTCGAGCAGGTGGCTCCGGCATGCTCGGCAGGTGCTTCCGGCGTCTCCGACACTTGGTTCTGCTGTGTCTGAAAGCTGGTTCCGGCATGTCCGGCAGATGATTCCGGAGTGTCCGCCAAGTGGTTCTGGCATACCCAGCAGGTGATTTTGGGGTGTCAGGGAGGTGGTACCGGTGAGTCGAGCAGGTGGTTCCGGCGTGCTCAGCAGGTGGTTCAGGCGGTTCTGGCAGGTGGCATCCGTCTGTTCGGGGTGTGGTTCCAGCATCTCATGAACACGTTTCTGGCACGTCTGAGATGTGGTTCCGGCCGGCCCGACGGGTGTTTCCGCAGTGTCCGCCAAGCGGTTCTGGCGTAGTCGGCAGGTGATTTTGTCATGACCGGCAGGTGGTTCCAGCAAGCCTGGCAGGTGATTCCAAAGTGTTCACCAACTGGTTGTGGCGTAGCCGGCAGGTGATTTCTGCGTGTCCGGCAGGTGGTTCTGGCGAGTCGAGCAGGTGGTTCCGGCGTGCTCGGCTGGTGCTTCCGGGGTCATTGGCACGGGGTTCTGGCATGTCTGAGAGGTGGTTCCTGCATGCCCGGCAAGTGATTCCGGAGTGTTCGCCAAGTGGTTCTGGCATAGTCGGCAGGTGATTTTGGCATGTCCGGCAGGTGGTTCAGGCGAGTTGAGCAGGTGGTTCCAACGTGCTTGGCAGGTGCTTCCGGCGTCTCCGGCACGTGTTTCTGGCACATCTGACAGGTGGTTCCGGCATGCCCGAAAGGTGATTCCGGTCTGTCCGGTAGGTGGTTCCAGCCTGCACGGCATGTGGTTCTGGTACGTCTCAGAGGTGGTTGCGCATGCCCAACAGGTGATTCCGGACTGTCCGCCACATGGTTCTGGCACGTCTGAGAGGTGGTTCCGGCATGCCTGTCAGGTCATTCCAGAGAGTCCTCCAAGTGGTTCTGGCATAACACGCAGGTGATTTTGGCGTGTCTGGCATGTTGTTCCGTTGTGCTTGGCAGGTGGTTCAGGCTTGGCCGGCAGGTGGTTCCAGACTGTCCAGGACGTGTTTCCAGCTTCTCCGGCAGGTGGTTCTGGTACGTCTGAGAGGTGGTTCCGCCATGGCTGGCAGGTGATCCCGGACCGTCCCCCAGGTGGTTCTGGCATAGCCAGCAGTTGATATTGGCCTGTCCGGCAGGTGGTTCCAGGGCGTCGAACAAGTGGCTCCGGCGTGCTCGGCAGGTGGTTCCGGTCTGTCTGGTAGGTGATTCCGGCGTGTCCGGCACGTGCTTCCGGCACGTTTGAGAGGTGGTTCCGGCATGCGCGACAGGTGATTTCGGAGTGTCCGCCAGGTGGTTCTGGCGTACCCGGCAGGTGATTTTGGCGTGTCCGGCAGGTGTTTCTGGCGAGTCGAGCAGGTGGCTCCGGCATGCTCGGCAGGTGCTTCCGGCGTCTCCGGCACGTGGTTCTGGTGTGTCTGAGAGCTGGTTCTGGCATGTCCGGCAGATGATTCCGGAGTTTCTGCCAAGTGGTTCTGGCATACCCAGCTGGTGATTTGGGCATGTCAGGTAGGTGGTTCCGGTGAGTCGAGCAGGTGGCTCCGGCGTGCTCGGCAGGTTGTTCAGACGGGTCTGGCAGGTGTTTTCCGTCTGTTCGGGGTGTGGTTCCAGCATCTCATGCACATGGTTCTGGCACGTCTGAGATGTGGTTCCGGCCGGCCCGACAGGTGTTTCCACAGTGTCCGCCAAGTGGTATTGGCGTAGTTGGCAGGTGATTTTGGCATGACCGGCAGGTGGTTCCAGCAAGCCCGGCAGGTGATTCCGAAGTGTTCCCCAACTGGTTGTGGCGTAGCCGGCAGGTGATTTTTGCGTGTCCGGCAGGTGGTTCTGGCGAGTCGAGCAGGTGGTTCCGGCGTGCTGGGCAGGTGCTTCCGGGGTCATTGGCACGTGGTTCTGGCATATCTGAGAGGTGGTTCCGGCATGCCCGGCAGGTGATTCCGGAGTGTTCGCCAAGTGTTTGCGGCGTAGCCGGCAGGTGATTTTGCATGTCCAGCGGTCGTTCCGGCGGGTCGAGCCGGTGGTTCCGGCGTGTCCGGCAGGTGGTTCCGGTCTGTCCGGCAGGTGGTTCTGTGGTGTCCGGCACGAGGTTCAGTCTGAGAGGCTGTGCCGGCATGCCCCTCACGTGATTCCGGCTTGTCCCCGAAGTGGTGCTGGTGTAGCGGGCAGGTGATTTTGGCGTGTCCGGCAGGTGGTTCAGGCGAGTTGAGCAGGTGGTTGCGACGTGCTCGGCAGGTGCTTCCGGCGTCTCCGGCACGTGTTTCTGGCACATCTGACTGGTGGTTCCGGCATGCCCAAAAGTGGATTCCGGTCTGTCCGGTAGGTGGTTCCGGCGTGCACGGCACGTGGTTCTGGTACGTCTCAGAGGTGGTTGCGTATGCCCAACAGGTGATTCCGGACTGTCCGCCACGTGCTTCTGGCACGTCTGAGAGGTGGTTCCAACATGCCCGGCAGGTCATTTCGGAGAGTCGTCCAAGTGGTTCTGGCGTAGCCCGCAGGTGATTTTGGCGTGTCCGGCAGGTGGTTCCGCCGTGCTCGGCAGGTGGTTCAGGCATGGCCGTCACGTGGTTCCAGTCTGTCCAGGACGTGTTTCCAGCTTCTCCGGCAGGTGGTTCTGGTACGTCTGAGAGGTGGTTCCGCCATGGCTGGCAGGTGATCCCGGACTGTCCCCCAGGTGGTTCTGGCATAGCCAGCAGTTGATATTGGCCTGTCCGGCAGGTGGTTCCAGCGAGTCGAACAGGTGGCTCTGGCGTTCTTGGCAGGTGGTTCCGGTCTGTCCGGTAGGTGTTTCCGGCGTGTATGGCACGTGCTTCCGGCACGTCTGAGAGGTGGTTCCGGCATGCGCGACAGGTGATTTCGGAGTGTCCGCCAGGTGGTTCTGGCGTACCCGGCAGGTGATTTTTGCGTGTCCGGCAGGTGTTTCTGGCGAGTCGAGCAGGTGGCTCCGGCATGCTCGGCAGGTGCTTCCGGCGTGTCCGGCACGTGGTTCTGGTGTGTCTGAGAGCTGGTTCCGGCATGTCCGGCAGATGATTCCGGAGTGTCCGCCAAGTGGTTCTGGCATACCCGGCTGGTGATTTGGGCATGTCAGGTAGGTGGCTCCGGCGTGCTCGGCAGGTTGTTCAGACGGGTCTGGCAGGTGTTTTCCGTCTGTTCGGGGTGTGGTTCCAGCATCTCATGCACATGGTTCTCGCACGTCTGAGATGTGGTTCCGGCCGGCCCGACAGGTGTTTCCACAGTGTCCGCCAAGTGGTATTGGCGTAGTTGGCAGGTGATTTTGGCATGACTGGCAGGTGGTTCCAGCAAGCCCGGCAGGTGATTCCGAAGTGTTCCCCAACTGGTTGTGGCATAGCCGGCAGGTGATTTTTGCGTGTCCGGCAGGTGGTTCCAGCGAGTCGAACAGGTGGCTCCGGCGTTCTTGGCAGGTGGTTCCGGTCTGTCCGGTAGATGATTCCGGCGTGTCTGGCACGTGCCTCCGGCACGTCTGAGAGGTGGTTCCGGCATGCGCGGCGGGTGATTCCGTAGTGTCCGCCAGGTGGTTCTGGCGTACCCGGCAGGTGATTTTGGCGTGTCCGGCAGGTGTTTCTGGCGAGTCGAGCAGGTGGCTCCGGCATGCTCGGCAGGTGCTTCCGGCGTCTCCGACACTTGGTTCTGCTGTGTCTGAAAGCTGGTTCCGGCATGTCCGGCAGATGATTCCGGAGTGTCCGCCAAGTGGTTCTGGCATACCCAGCAGGTGATTTTGGCGTGTCAGGGAGGTGGTACCGGTGAGTCGAGCAGGTGGTTCCGGCGTGCTCAGCAGGTGGTTCAGGCGGTTCTGGCAGGTGGCATCCGTCTGTTCGGGGTGTGGTTCCAGCATCTCATGAACACGTTTCTGTCACGTCTGAGATGTGGTTCGGGCCGGCCCGACAGGTGTTTCCGCAGTGTCCGCCAAGGGGTTCTGGCGTACTTGGCAGATGGTTTTGTCATGACCGGCAGGTGGTTCCAGCAAGCCTGGCAGGTGATTCCAAAGTGTTCACCAACTGATTGTGGCGTAGCCGGCAGGTGTTTTTTGCGTGATCGGCAGGTTCTTCTGGCGAGTCGAGCAGGTGGTTCCGGCGTGCTCAGCTGGTGCTTCCGGGGTCATTGGCACGGGGTTCTGGCATGTCTGAGAGGTGGTTCCTGCATGCCCGGCAAGTGATTCCGGAGTGTTCGCCAAGTGGTTCTGGCATAGTCGGCAGGTGATTTTGGCATGTCCGGCATGTGGTTCAGGCGAGTTGAGCAGGTGGTTCCAACGTGCTTGGCAGGTGCTTCCGGCGTCTCCGGCACGTGTTTCTGGCACATCTGACAGGTGGTTCCGGCATGCCCGAAAGTTGATTCCGGTCTGTCCGGTAGGTGGTTCCAGCCTGCACGGCATGTGGTTCTGGTACGTCTCAGAGGTGGTTGTGCATGCCCAACAGGTGATTCCGGACTGTCCGCCACATGGTTCTGGCACGTCTGAGAGGTGGTTCCGGCATGCCCGGCAGGTCATCCCAGAGAGTCCTCCAAGTGGTTCTGGCATAACACGCAGGTGATTTTGGCGTGTCTGGCAGGTTGTTCCGTTGTGCTTGGCAGGTGGTTCAGGCTTGGCCGGCAGGTGGTTCCAGACTGTCCAGGACGTGTTTCCAGCTTATCCGGCAGGTGGTTCTGGTACGTCTGAGAGGTGGTTCCGCCATGGTTGGCAGGTGATCCCGGACTGTCCCCCAGGTGGTTCTGGCATAGCCAGCAGTTGATATTGGCCTGTCCGGCAGGTGCTTCCGGCGTCTCCGGCACGTGGTTCTGGTGTGTCTGAGAGCTGGTTCCGGCATGTCCGGCAGATGATTCCGGAGTGTCCGCCAAGTGGTTCTGGCATACCCGGCTGGTGATTTGGGCATGTCAGGTAGGTGGCTCCGGCGTGCTCGGCAGGTTGTTCAGACGGGTCTGGCAGGTGTTTTCCGTCTGTTCAGGGTGTGGTTCCAGCATCTCATGCACATGGTTGTGGCACGTCTGAGATGTGGTTCCGGCCGGCCCGACAGGTGTTTCCACAGTGTCCGCCAAGTGGTATTGGCGTAGTTGGCAGGTGATTTTGGCATGACCGGCAGGTGGTTCCAGCAAGCCCGGCAGGTGATTCCGAAGTGTTCCCCAACTGGTTGTGGCATAGCCGGCAGGTGATTTTTGCGTGTCCGGCAGGTGGTTCCAGCGAGTCGAACAGGTGGCTCCGGCGTTCTTGGCAGGTGGTTCCGGTCTGTCCGGTAGGTGATTCCGGCGTGTCTGGCACGTGCTTCCGGCACGTCTGAGAGGTGGTTCCGGCATGCGCGGCAGGTGATTCCGTAGTGTCCGCCAGGTGGTTCTGGCGTACCCGGCAGGTGATTTTGGCGTGTCCGGCAGGTGTTTCTGGCGAGTCGAGCAGGTGGCTCCGGCATGCTCGGCAGGTGCTTCCGGCGTCTCCGACACTTGGTTCTGCTGTGTCTGAAAGCTGGTTCCGGCATGTCCGGCAGATGATTCCGGAGTGTCCGCCAAGTGGTTCTGGCATACCCAGCAGGTGATTTTGGGGTGTCAGGGAGGTGGTACCGGTGAGTCGAGCAGGTGGTTCCGGCGTGCTCAGCAGGTGGTTCAGGCGGTTCTGGCAGGTGGCATCCGTCTGTTCGGGGTGTGGTTCCAGCATCTCATGAACACGTTTCTGGCACGTCTGAGATGTGGTTCCGGCCGGCCCGACGGGTGTTTCCGCAGTGTCCGCCAAGCGGTTCTGGCGTAGTCGGCAGGTGATTTTGTCATGACCGGCAGGTGGTTCCAGCAAGCCTGGCAGGTGATTCCAAAGTGTTCACCAACTGGTTGTGGCGTAGCCGGCAGGTGATTTCTGCGTGTCCGGCAGGTGGTTCTGGCGAGTCGAGCAGGTGGTTCCGGCGTGCTCGGCTGGTGCTTCCGGGGTCATTGGCACGGGGTTCTGGCATGTCTGAGAGGTGGTTCCTGCATGCCCGGCAAGTGATTCCGGAGTGTTCGCCAAGTGGTTCTGGCATAGTCGGCAGGTGATTTTGGCATGTCCGGCAGGTGGTTCAGGCGAGTTGAGCAGGTGGTTCCAACGTGCTTGGCAGGTGCTTCCGGCGTCTCCGGCACGTGTTTCTGGCACATCTGACAGGTGGTTCCGGCATGCCCGAAAGGTGATTCCGGTCTGTCCGGTAGGTGGTTCCAGCCTGCACGGCATGTGGTTCTGGTACGTCTCAGAGGTGGTTGCGCATGCCCAACAGGTGATTCCGGACTGTCCGCCACATGGTTCTGGCACGTCTGAGAGGTGGTTCCGGCATGCCTGTCAGGTCATTCCAGAGAGTCCTCCAAGTGGTTCTGGCATAACACGCAGGTGATTTTGGCGTGTCTGGCATGTTGTTCCGTTGTGCTTGGCAGGTGGTTCAGGCTTGGCCGGCAGGTGGTTCCAGACTGTCCAGGACGTGTTTCCAGCTTCTCCGGCAGGTGGTTCTGGTACGTCTGAGAGGTGGTTCCGCCATGGCTGGCAGGTGATCCCGGACCGTCCCCCAGGTGGTTCTGGCATAGCCAGCAGTTGATATTGGCCTGTCCGGCAGGTGGTTCCAGGGCGTCGAACAAGTGGCTCCGGCGTGCTCGGCAGGTGGTTCCGGTCTGTCTGGTAGGTGATTCCGGCGTGTCCGGCACGTGCTTCCGGCACGTTTGAGAGGTGGTTCCGGCATGCGCGACAGGTGATTTCGGAGTGTCCGCCAGGTGGTTCTGGCGTACCCGGCAGGTGATTTTGGCGTGTCCGGCAGGTGTTTCTGGCGAGTCGAGCAGGTGGCTCCGGCATGCTCGGCAGGTGCTTCCGGCGTCTCCGGCACGTGGTTCTGGTGTGTCTGAGAGCTGGTTCTGGCATGTCCGGCAGATGATTCCGGAGTTTCTGCCAAGTGGTTCTGGCATACCCAGCTGGTGATTTGGGCATGTCAGGTAGGTGGTTCCGGTGAGTCGAGCAGGTGGCTCCGGCGTGCTCGGCAGGTTGTTCAGACGGGTCTGGCAGGTGTTTTCCGTCTGTTCGGGGTGTGGTTCCAGCATCTCATGCACATGGTTCTGGCACGTCTGAGATGTGGTTCCGGCCGGCCCGACAGGTGTTTCCACAGTGTCCGCCAAGTGGTATTGGCGTAGTTGGCAGGTGATTTTGGCATGACCGGCAGGTGGTTCCAGCAAGCCCGGCAGGTGATTCCGAAGTGTTCCCCAACTGGTTGTGGCGTAGCCGGCAGGTGATTTTTGCGTGTCCGGCAGGTGGTTCTGGCGAGTCGAGCAGGTGGTTCCGGCGTGCTGGGCAGGTGCTTCCGGGGTCATTGGCACGT
This sequence comes from Equus przewalskii, assembly GCF_037783145.1. NCBI lineage: Eukaryota > Metazoa > Chordata > Mammalia > Perissodactyla > Equidae > Equus > Equus przewalskii. The sequence continues at coordinate 61,202 of NW_027228607.1, read as the reverse complement.
GGTTCTGGCATATCTGAGAGGTGGTTCCGGCATGCCCGGCAGGTGATTCCGGAGTGTTCGCCAAGTGTTTGCGGCGTAGCCGGCAGGTGATTTTGCATGTCCAGCGGTCGTTCCGGCGGGTCGAGCCGGTGGTTCCGGCGTGTCCGGCAGGTGGTTCCGGTCTGTCCGGCAGGTGGTTCTGTGGTGTCCGGCACGAGGTTCAGTCTGAGAGGCTGTGCCGGCATGCCCCTCACGTGATTCCGGCTTGTCCCCGAAGTGGTGCTGGTGTAGCGGGCAGGTGATTTTGGCGTGTCCGGCAGGTGGTTCAGGCGAGTTGAGCAGGTGGTTGCGACGTGCTCGGCAGGTGCTTCCGGCGTCTCCGGCACGTGTTTCTGGCACATCTGACTGGTGGTTCCGGCATGCCCAAAAGTGGATTCCGGTCTGTCCGGTAGGTGGTTCCGGCGTGCACGGCACGTGGTTCTGGTACGTCTCAGAGGTGGTTGCGTATGCCCAACAGGTGATTCCGGACTGTCCGCCACGTGCTTCTGGCACGTCTGAGAGGTGGTTCCAACATGCCCGGCAGGTCATTTCGGAGAGTCGTCCAAGTGGTTCTGGCGTAGCCCGCAGGTGATTTTGGCGTGTCCGGCAGGTGGTTCCGCCGTGCTCAGCAGGTGGTTCAGGCTTGGACGTCACGTGGTTCCAGTCTGTCCAGGACGTGTTTCCAGCTTTTCCGGCAGGTGGTTCTGGTACGTCTGAGAGGTGGTTCCGCCATGGCTGGCAGGTGATCCCGGACTGTCCCCCAGGTGGTTCTGGCATAGCCAGCAGTTGATGTTGGCCTGTCCGGCAGGTGGTTCCAGCGAGTCGAACAGGTGGCTCCGGCGTTCTTGGCAGGTGGTTCCGGTCTGTCCGGTAGGTGATTCCGGCGTGTCTGGCACGTGCTTCCGGCACGTCTGAGAGGTGGTTCCGGCATGCGCGGCAGGTGATTCCGTAGTGTCCACCAGGTGGTTCTGGCATACCCGGCAGGTGATTTTGGCGTGTCCGGCAGGTGTTTCTGGCGAGTCGAGCAGGTGGCTCCGGCATGCTCGGCAGGTGCTTCCGGCGTCTCCGACACTTGGTTCTGCTGTGTCTGAAAGCTGGTTCCGGCATGTCCGGCAGATGATTCCGGAGTGTCCGCCAAGTGGTTCTGGCATACCCAGCAGGTGATTTTGGCGTGTCATGGAGGTGGTACCGGTGAGTCGAGCAGGTGGTTCCGGCGTGCTCAGCAGTTGGTTCAGGCGGTTCTGGCAGGTGGCATCCGTCTGTTCGGGGTGTGGTTCCAGCATCTCATGAACACGTTTCTGGCACGTCTGAGATGTGTTTCCAGCCGGCCCGACAGGTGTTTCCCCAGTGTCCGCCAAGCGGTTCTGGCGTAGTCGGCAGGTGATTTTGTCATGACCGGCAGGTGGTTCCAGCAAGCCTGGCAGGTGATTCCAAAGTGTTCACCAACTGGTTGTGGCGTAGCCGGCAGGTGATTTTTGCGTGATCGGCAGGTGGTTCTGGCGAGTCGAGCAGGTGGTTCCGGCGTGCTCGGCTGGTGCTTCCGGGGTCATTGGCACGGGGTTCTGGCATGTCTGAGAGGTGGTTCCTGCATGCCCGGCAAGTGATTCCGGAGTGTTCGCCAAGTGGTTCTGGCATAGTCGGCAGGTGATTTTGGCATGTCCGGCAGGTGGTTCAGGCGAGTTGAGCAGGTGGTTCCAACGTGCTTGGCAGGTGCTTCCGGCGTCTCCGGCACGTGTTTCTGGCACATCTGACAGGTGGTTCCGGCATGCCCGAAAGGTGATTCCGGTCTGTCCGGTAGGTGGTTCCAGCCTGCACGGCATGTGGTTCTGGTACGTCTCAGAGGTGGTTGCGCATGCCCAACAGGTGATTCCGGACTGTCCGCCACATGGTTCTGGCACGTCTGAGAGGTGTTTCCGGCATGCCCGGCAGGTCATCCCAGAGAGTCCTCCAAGTGGTTCTGGCATAACACGCAGGTGATTTTGGCGTGTCTGGCAGGTTGTTCCGTTGTGCTTGGCAGGTGGTTCAGGCTTGGCCGGCAGGTGGTTCCAGACTGTCCAGGACGTGTTTCCAGCTTCTGCGGCAGGTGGTTCTGGTACGTCTGAGAGGTGGTTCCGCCATGGCTGGCAGGTGATCCCAGACTGCCCCCCAGGTGGTTCTGGCATAGCCAGCAGTTGATATTGGCCTGTCCGGCAGGTGGTTCCAGCGAGTCGAACAAGTGGCTCCGGCGTGCTCGGCAGGTGGTTCCGGTCTGTCCGGTAGGTGATTCCGGCATGTCCGGCACGTGCTTCCGGCACGTCTGAGAGGTGGTTCCGGCATGCGCGACAGGTGATTTCGGAGTGTCCGCCAGGTGGTTCTGGCGTACCCGGCAGGTGTTTTTTGCGTGTCCGGCAGGTGTTTCTGGCGAGTCGAGCAGGTGGCTCCGGCATGCTCGGCAGGTGCTTCCGGCGTCTCCGGCACGTGGTTCTGGTGTGTCTGAGAGCTGGTTCCGGCATGTCCGGCAGATGATTCCGGAGTGTCTGCCAAGTGGTTCTGGCATACCCAGCTGGTGATTTGGGCATGTCAGGTAGGTGGTTCCGGCGAGTCGAGCAGGTGGCTCCGGCGTGCTCGGCAGGTTGTTCAGACGGGTCTGGCAGGTGTTTTCCGTCTGTTCGGGGTGTGGTTCCAGCATCTCATGCACATGGTTCTGGCACGTTTGAGATGTGGTTCCGGCCGGCCCGACAGGTGTTTCCACAGTGTCCGCCAAGTGGTACTGGCGTAGTTGGCAGGTGATTTTGGCATGACCGGCAGGTGGTTCCAGCAAGCCCGGCAGGTGATTCCGAAGTGTTCCCCAACTGGTTGTGGCATAGCCGGCAGGTGATTTTTGCGTGTCCGGCAGGTGGTTCTGGCGAGTCGAGCAGGTGGTTCCGGCGTGCTCGTCAGGTGCTTCCGGGGTCATTGGCACGTGGTTCTGGCATATCTGAGAGGTGGTTCCGGCATGCCCGGCAGGTGATTCCGGAGTGTTCGCCAAGTGTTTGCGGCGTAGCCGGCAGGTGATTTTGCATGTCCAGTGGTCGTTCCGGCGGGTCGAGCCGGTGGTTCCGGCGTGTCCGGCAGGTGGTTCCGGTTTGTCCGGCAGGTGGTTCTGTGGTGTCCGGCACGAGGTTCAGTCTGAGAGGCTGTGCCGGCATGCCCCTCACGTGATTCCGGCTTGTCCCCGAAGTGGTGCTGGTGTAGCGGGCAGGTGATTTTGGCGTGTCCGGCAGGTGGTTCAGGCGAGTTGAGCAGGTGGTTGCGACGTGCTCGGCAGGTGCTTCCGGCGTCTCCGGCACGTGTTTCTGGCACATCTGACTGGTGGTTCCGGCATGCCCAAAAGCTGATTCCGGTCTGTCCGGTAGGTGGTTCCGGCGTGCACGGCACGTGGTTCTGGTACGTCTCAGAGGTGGTTGCGTATGCCCAACAGGTGATTCCGGACTGTCCGCCACGTGCTTCTGGCACGTCTGAGAGGTGGTTCCAACATGCCCGGCAGGTCATTTCGGAGAGTCGTCCAAGTGGTTCTGGCGTAGCCCGCAGGTGATTTTGGCGTGTCCGGCAGGTGGTTCCGCCGTGCTCAGCAGGTGGTTCAGGCTTGGACGTCACGTGGTTCCAGTCTGTCCAGGACGTATTTCCAGCTTCTCCGGCAGGTGGTTCTGGTCCGTCTCAGAGGTGGTTGCGCATGCCCAACAGGTGATTCCGGACTGTCCGCCACATGGTTCTGGCACGTTGAGAGGTGGTTCCGGCATGCCCGGCACGTCCTCCCAGAGAGTCCTCCAAGTGGTTCTGGCATAACACGCAGGTGATTTTGGCGTGTCGGGCAGGTTGTTCCGTTGTGCTTGGCAGGAGGTTCAGGCTTGGCCGGCAGGTGGTTCCAGACTGTCCAGGACGTGTTTCCAGCTTCTCCGGCAGGTGGTTCAGGTACGTCTGAGAGGTGGTTCCGCCATGGCTGGCAGGTGATCCCGGATTGTCCCCCAGGTGGTTCTGGCATAGCCAGCAGTTGATATTGGCCTGTCCGGCAGGTGGTTCCAGCGAGTCGAACAGGTGGCTCCGGCGTGCTCGGCAGGTGGTTCCGGTCTGTCCGGTAGGTGATTCCGGCGTGTCCGGCACGTGCTTCCGGCACGTCTGAGAGGTGGTTCCGGCATGCGCGACAGGGGATTTCGGAGTGTCCGCCAGGTGGTTCTGGCGTACCCGGCAGGTGATTTTGGCGTGTCCGGCAGGTGTTTCTGGCGAGTCGAGCAGGTGGCTCCGGCATGCTCGGCAGGTGCTTCCGGCGTCTCCGGCACTTGGTTCTGGTGTGTCTGAGAGCTGGTTCCGGCATGTCGGGCAGATGATTCCGGAGTGTCCGCCAAGTGGTTCTGGCATACCCAGCAGGTGATTTTGGCGTGTCAGGGAGGTGGTACCGGTGAGTCGAGCAGGTGGTTCCGGCGTGCTCAGCAGGTGTTTCAGGCGGTTCTGGCAGGTGGTATCCGTTTGTTCGGGGTGTGGTTCCAGCATCTCATGAACACGTTTCTGGCACGTCTGAGATGTGGTTCCAGCCGGCCCGACAGGTGTTTCCGCAGTGTCCGCCAAGTGGTTCTGGCGTAGTCGGCAGGTGATTTTGGCATGACCGGCAGGTGGTTCCAGCAAGCCTGGCAGGTGATTCCAAAGTGTTCACCAACTGGTTGTGGCGTAGCCGGCAGGTGATTTTTGCGTGTCCCGAGGTGGTTCTGGCGAGTCGAGCAGGTGGTTCCGGCGTGTCCGGCATGTGCTTCCGGGGTCATTGGCATGTGGTTCTGGCATATCTGAGAGGTGGTTCCGGCATGCCCGACAGGTGATTCCGGAGTGTTCGCCAAGTGGTTCTGGCATAGTCGGCAGGTGATTTTGGCATGTCCGGCAGGTGGTTCAGGCGAGTTGAGCAGGTGGTTCCAACGTGCTTGGCAGGTGCTTCCGGCGTCTCCGGCACGTGTTTCTGGCACATCTGACAGGTGGTTCCGGCATGCCCGAAAGGTGATTCCGGTCTGTCCGGTAGGTGGTTCCAGCCTGCACGGCATGTGGTTCTGGTACTTCTCAGAGGTGGTTGCGCATGTCCAACAGGTGATTCCGGACTGTCCGCCACATGGTTCTGGCACGTCTGAGAGGTGGTTCCGGCATGCCCTGCAGGTCATCCCAGAGAGTCCTCCAAGTGGTTCTGGCATAACACGCAGGTGATTTTGGCGTGTCTGGCAGGTTGTTCCGTTGTGCTTGGCAGGAGGTTCAGGCTTGGCCGGCAGGTGGTTCCAGACTGTCCAGGACGTGTTTCCAGCTTCTCCGGCAGGTGGTTCTGGTACGTCTGAGAGGTGGTTCCGCCATGGCTGGCAGGCGATTCCGGACCGTCCCCCAGGTGGTTCTGGCATAGCCAGCAGTTGATATTGGCCTGTCCGGCATGTGGTTCCAGCGAGCCGAACAGGTGGCTCCGGCGTGCTCGGCAGGTGGTTCCGGTCTGTCCGGTAGGTGATTCCGGCGTGTCCGGCACGTGCTTCCGGCACGTCTGAGAGGTGGTTCCGGCATGCGCGACAGGTGATTTCGGAGTGTCCGCCAGGTGGTTCTGGCGTACCCTGCAGGTGATTTTGGCGTGTCCGGCAGGTGTTTCTGGCGAGTCGAGCAGGTGGCTCCGGCATGCTCGGCAGGTGCTTCCGGCGTCTCCGACACTTGGTTCTGCTGTGTCTGAAAGCTGGTTCCGGCATGTCCGGCAGATGATTCCGGAGTGTCCGCCAAGTGGTTCTGGCATACCCAGCAGGTGATTTTGTCGTGTCAGGGAGGTGGTACCGGTGAGTCGAGCAGGTGGTTCCGGCGTGCTCAGCAGGTGGTTCAGGCGGTTCTGGCAGGTGGTATCCGTTTGTTCGGGGTGTGGTTCCAGCATCTCATGAACACGTTTCTGGCACGTCTGAGATGTGGTTCCAGCCGGCCCGACAGGTGTTTCCGCAGTGTCCGCCAAGTGGTTCTGGCGTAGTCGGCAGGTGATTTTGGCATGACCGGCAGGTGGTTCCAGCAAGCCTGGCAGGTGATTCCAAAGTGTTCACCAACTGGTTGTGGCGTAGCCGGCAGGTGATTTTTGCGTGTCCCGCAGGTGGTTCTGGCGAGTCGAGCAGGTGGTTCCGGCGTGTCCGGCAGGTGCTTCCGGGGTCATTGGCATGTGGTTCTGGCATATCTGAGAGGTGGTTCCGGCATGCCCGACAGGTGATTCCAGAGTGTTCGCCAAGTGGTTCTGGCATAGTCGGCAGGTGATTTTGGCATGTCCGGCAGGTGGTTCAGGCGAGTTGAGCAGGTGGTTCCAACGTGCTTGGCAGGTGATTCCGGCGTCTCCGGCACGTGTTTCTGGCACATCTGACAGGTGGTTCCGGCATGCCCGAAAGGTGATTCCGGTCTGTCCGGTAGGTGGTTCCAGCCTGCACGGCATGTGGTTCTGGTACTTCTCAGATGTGGTTGCGCATGCCCAACAGGTGATTCCGGACTGTCCGCCACATGGTTCTGGCACGTCTGAGAGGTGGTTCCGGCATGCCCGGCAGGTCATCCCAGAGAGTCCTCCAAGTGGTTCTGGCATAACACGCAGGTGATTTTGGCGTGTCTGGCAGGTTGTTCCGTTGTGCTTGGCAGAAGGTTCAGGCTTGGCCGGCAGGTGGTTCCAGACTGTCCAGGACGTGTTTCCAGCTTCTCCGGCAGGTGGTTCTGGTACGTCTGAGAGGTGGTTCCGCCATGGCTGGCAGGCGATTCCGGACCGTCCCCCAGGTGGTTCTGGCATAGCCAGCAGTTGATATTGGCCTGTCCGGCAGGTGGTTCCAGCGAGTCGAACAGGTGGCTCCGGCGTGCTCGGCAGGTGGTTCCGGTCTGTCCGGTAGGTGATTCCGGCGTGTCCGGCACGTGCTTCCTGCACGTCTGAGAGGTGGTTCCGGCATGCGCGACAGGTGATTTCGGAGTGTCCGCCAGGTGGTTCTGGCGTACCCGGCAGGTGATTTTGGCGTGTCCGGCAGGTGTTTCTGGCGAGTCGAGCAGGTGGCTCCGGCATGCTCGGCAGGTGCTTCCGGCGTCTCCGGCACGTGGTTCTGGTGTGTCTGAGAGCTGGTTCCGGCATGTCCGGCAGATGATTCCGGAGTGTCTGCCAAGTGGTTCTGGCATACCCAGCTGGTGATTTGGGCATGTCAGGTAGGTGGTTCCGGCGAGTCGAGCAGGTGGCTCCGGCGTGCTCGGCAGGTTGTTCAGACGGGTCTGGCAGGTGTTTTCCGTCTGTTCGGGGTGTGGTTCCAGCATCTCATGCACATGGTTCTGGCACGTCTGAGATGTGGTTCCGGCCGGCCCGACAGGTGTTTCCACAGTGTCCGCCAAGTGGTACTGGCGTAGTTGGCAGGTGATTTGGGCATGACTGGCAGGTGGTTCCAGCAAGCCCGGCAGGTGATTCCGAATTGTTCCCCAACTGGTTGTGGCGTAGCCGGCAGGTGATTTTTGCGTGTCCGGCAGGTGGTTCTGGCGAGTCGAGCAGGTGGTTCCGGCGTGCTCGGCAGGTGCTTCCGGGGTCATTGGCACGTGGTTCTGGCATATCTGAGAGGTGGTTCCGGCATGCCCGGCAGGTGATTCCGGAGTGTTCGCCGAGTTTTTCCGGCGTAGCCGGCAGGTGATTTTGCACGTCCAGCGTTCGTATCGGCGGGTCGAGCCGGTGGTTCCGGCGTGTCCGGCAGGTGGTTCCGGTCTGTCCGGCAGGTGCTTCTGTGGTGTCCGGCACGAGGTTCAGTCTGAGAGGCTGTGCCGGCATGCCCCTCACGTGATTCCGGCTTGTCCCCGAAGTGGTGCTGGTGTAGCGGGCAGGTGATTTTGGCGTGTCCGGCAGGTGGTTCAGGCGAGTTGAGCAGGTGGTTGCGACGTGCTCGGCAGGTGCTTCCGGCGTCTCCGGCACGTGTTTCTGGCACATCTGACTGGTGGTTCCGGCATGCCCAAAAGTGGATTCCGGTCTGTCCGGTAGGTGGTTCCGGCGTGCACGGCACGTGGTTCTGGTACGTGTCAGAGGTGGTTTGGTATGCCCAACAGGTGATTCCGGACTGTCCGCCACGTGCTTCTGGCACGTCTGAGAGGTGGTTCCAACATGCCCGGCAGGTCATTTCGGAGAGTCGTCCAAGTGGTTCTGGCGTAGCCCGCAGGTGATTTTGGCGTGTCCGGCAGGTGGTTCCGCCGTGCTCGGCAGGTGGTTCAGGCATGGCCGTCACGTGGTTCCAGTCTGTCCAGGACGTGTTTCCAGCTTCTCCGGCAGGTGGTTCTGGTACGTCTGAGAGGTGGTTCCGCCATGGCTGGCAGGTGATCCCGGACTGTCCCCCAGGTGGTTCTGGCATAGCCAGCAGTTGATATTGGCCTGTCCGGCAGGTGGTTCCAGCGAGTCGAACAGGTGGCTCCGGCGTTCTTGGCAGGTGGTTCCGGTCTGTCTTGTAGGTGTTTCCGGCGTGTCTGGCACGTGCTTCCGGCACGTCTGAGAGGAGGTTCCGGCATGCGCGGCAGGTGATTCCGTAGTGTCCGCCAGGTGGTTCTGGCATACCCGGCAGGTGATTTTGGCGTGTCCGGCAGGTGTTTCTGGCGAGTCGAGCAGGTGGCTCCGGCATGCTCGGCAGGTGCTTCCGGCGTCTCCGGCACTTGGTTCTGGTGTGTCTGAGAGCTGGTTCCGGCATGTCCGGCAGATGATTCCGGAGTGTCCGCCAAGTGGTTCTGGCATACCCAGCAGGTGATTTTGGCGTGTCAGGGAGGTGGTACCGGTGAGTCGAGCAGGTGGTTCCGGCGTGCTCAGCAGGTGGTTCAGGCGGTTCTGGCAGGTGGCATCCGTCTGTTCGGGGTGTGGTTCCAGCATCTCATGAACACGTTTCTGGCACGTCTGAGATGTGGTTCCGGCCGGCCCGACAGGTGTTTCCGCAGTGTCCGTCAAGCGGTTCTGGCGTAGTCGGCAGGTGATTTTGGCATGACCAGCAGGTGGTTCCAGCAAGCCTGGCAGGTGATTCCAAAGTGTTCACCAACTGGTTGTGGCGTAGCCGGCAGGTGATTTTTGCGTGATCGGCAGGTGGTTCTGGCGAGTCGAGCAGGTGGTTCCGGCGTGCTCATCTGGTGCTTCCAGGGTCATTGGCACGGGGTTCTGGCATGTCTGAGAGGTGGTTCCTGCATGCCCGGCAAGTGATTCCGGAGTGTTCGCCAAGTGGTTCTGGCATAGTCGGCAGGTGATTTTGTGTCCGCGGCGCGGCGGGTCGAGCCGGTGGTTCCTGCGTGTCCTGCAGGTGGTTCCGGTCTGTCCGGCAGGTGGTTCTGTGGTGTCCGGCATGAGGTTCAGTCTGAGAGGCTGGCCGGCATGCCCCTCACTTGATTCCGGCTTGTCCCCGAAGTGGGCTGGGGCGCATGTCCGGCAGGTGGTTCAGGCGAGTTGAGCAGGTGGTTCCAACGTGCTTGGCAGGTGCTTCCGGCGTCTCCGGCACGTGTTTCTGGCACATCTGACATGTGGTTCCGGCATGCCCGAAAGGTGATTCCGGTCTGTCCGGTAGGTGGTTCCAGCCTGCACGGCATGTGGTTCTGGTACGTCTCAGAGGTGGTTGCGCATGCCCAACAGGTGATTCCGGACTGTCCGCCACATGGTTCTGGCACGTCTGAGAGGTGGTTCCGGCATGCCCGGCAGGTCATCCCAGAGAGTCCTCCAAGTGGTTCTGGCATAACACGCAGGTGATTTTGGCGTGTCTGGCAGGTTGTTCCGTTGTGCTTGGCAGGTGGTTCAGGCTTGGGCGGCAGGTGGTTCCAGACTGTCCAGGACGTGTTTCCAGCTTCTCCGGCAGGTGGTTCTGGTACGTCTGAGAGGTGGTTCCGCCATGGCTGGCAGGTGATTCCGGACCGTCCCTCAGGTGGTTCTGGCATAGCCAGCAGTTGATATTGGCCTGTCCGGCAGGTGGTTCCAGCGAGTCGAACAAGTGGCTCCGGCGTGCTCGGCAGGTGGTTCCGGTCTGTCCGGTAGGTGATTCCTGCATGTCGGCAAGTGCTTCCGGCACGTCTGAGAGGTGGTTCCGGCATGCGCGACAGGTGATTTCGGAGTGTCCGCCAGGTGGTTCTGGCGTACCCGGCAGGTGATTTTGGTGTGTCCGGCAGGTGTTTCTGGCGAGTCGAGCAGGTGGCTCCGGCATGCTCGGCAGGTGCTTCCGGCGTCTCCGGCACGGGGTTCTGGTGTGTCTGAGAGCTGGTTCCGGCATGTCCGGCAGATGATTCTGGAGTGTCCGCCAAGTGGTTCTGGCATACCCAGCTGGTGATTTGGGCATGTCAGGTAGGTGGTTCCGGCGAGTCGAGCAGGTGGTTCCGGCGTGCTCGGCAGGTGCTTCCTGGGTCATTGGCACGTGGTTCTGGCATATCTGAGAGGTGGTTCCGGCATGCCCGGCAGGTGATTCCGGAGTGTTCGCCAAGTGTTTCCGGCGTAGCCGGCAGGTGATTTTGCATGTGCAGCGGTCGTTCCGGCGGGTCGAGCCGGTGGTTCCGGCGTGTCCGGCAGGTGGTTCCGGTCTGTCCGGCAGGTGGTCTTGTGGTGTCCGGCACGAGGTTCAGTCTGAGAGGCTGTGCCAGCATGCCCCTCACGTGATTCCGGCTTGTCCCCGAAGTGGTGCTGGTGTAGCGGGCAGGTGATTTTGGCGTGTCCGGCAGGTGGTTCAGGCGAGTTGAGCAGGTGGTTGCGACGTGCTCGGCAGGTGCTTCCGGCGTCTCCGGCACGTGTTTCTGGCACATCTGACTGGTGGTTCCGGCATGCCCAAAAGTTGATTCCGGTCTGTCCGGTAGGTGGTTCCGGCGTGCACGGCACGTGGTTCTGGTACGTGTCAGAGGTGGTTGCGTATGCCCAACAGGTGATTCCGGACTGTCCGCCACGTGCTTCTGGCACGTCTGAGAGGTGGTTCCAACATGCCCGGCAGGTCATTTCGGAGAGTCGTCCAAGTGGTTCTGGCGTAGCCCGCAGGTGATTTTGGCGTGTCCGGCAGGTGGTTCCGCCGTGCTCGGCAGGTGGTTCAGGCATGGCCGTCACGTGGTTCCAGTCTGTCCAGGACGTGTTTCCAGCTTCTGCGGCAGGTGGTTCTGGTACGTCTGAGAGGTGGTTCCGCCATGGCTGGCAGGTGATCCCGGACTGTCCCCCAGGTGGTTCTGGCATAGCCAGCAGTTGATATTGGCCTGTCCGGCAGGTGGTTCCAGCGAGTCGAACAGGGGGCTCCGGCGTTCTCGGCAGGTGGTTCCGGTCTGTCCTGTAGGTGATTCCGGCGTGTCCGGCACGTGCTTCCGGCACGTCTGAGAGGTGGTTCCGGCATGCGCGACAGGTGATTCCGGAGTGTCCGCCAGGTGGTTCTGGCATACCCGGCAGGTGATTTTGGCGTGTCCGGCAGGTGTTTCTGGCGAGTCGAGCAGGTGGCTCCGGCATGATCGGCAGATGATTTCGGAGAGTCGTCCAAGTGGTTCTGGCATAGCCCGCAGGTGATTTTGGCGTGTCCGGCAGGTGGTTCCGGCATTGCCAGCAGGTGGTTCCAGTCTGTCCAGGACGTGTTTCCAGCTTCCCCGGGAGGTGGTTCTTGCACGTCTGATAGGTGGTTCCGCCAGGCTGGCAGGTGATTCCGGAGTGTCCCCCAAATGGTTCTGGCATAGCCAGGAGGTGATTTTGGCCTGACCGGCAGGTGGTTCCAGCGAGTCGAACAGGTGGTTCCGGGTTCTTGGCAGGTGGTTCCGGTCTGTCCGGCAGGTGCTTCCGGCGTCTCCGGCACGTGTTTCTGGCACATCTGACAGGTGGTTCCGGCATGCCCGAAAGGTGATTCCGGTCTGTCCGGTAGGTGGTTCCAGCCTGCACGGCATGTGGTTCTGGTACGTCTCAGAGGTGGTTGCGCATGCCCAACAGGTGATTCCGGACTGTCCGCCACATGGTTCTGGCACGTCTGAGAGGTGGTTCCGGCATGCCCGGCAGGTCATCCGAGAGAGTCCTCCAAGTGGTTCTGGCATAACACGCAGGTGATTTTGGCGTGTCTGGCAGGTTGTTCCGTTGTGCTTGGCAGGTGGTTCAGGCTTGGCCGGCAGGTGGTTCCAGACTGTCCAGGACGTGTTTCCAGCTTCTCCGGCAGGTGGTTCTGGTACGTCTGAGAGGTGGTTCCGCCATGGCTGGCAGGTGATTCCGGACCGTCCCCCAGGTGGTTCTGGCATAGCCAGCAGTTGATATTGGCCTGTCCGGCAGGTGGTTCCAGCGAGTCGAACAGGTGGCTCCGGCGTGCTCGGCAGGTGGTTCCGGTCTGTCCGGTAGGTGATTCCGGCGTGTCCGGCACGTGCTTCCGGCACGTCTGAGAGGTGGTTCCGGCATGCGCGACAGGTGATTTCGGAGTGTCCGCCAGGTGGTTCTGGCGTACCCGGCAGGTGATTTTGGCGTGTCCGGCAGGTGTTTCTGGCGAGTCGAGCAGGTGGCTCCGGCATCCTCGCCAGGTGCTTCCGGCGTCTCCGGCACGTGGTTCTGGTGTGTCTGAGAGCTGGTTCCGGCATGTCCGGCAGATGATTCCGGAGTGTCCGCCAAGTGGTTCTGGCATACCCGGCTGGTGATTTTGGCATGTCAGGTAGGTGGTTCCGGCGATTCGAGCAGGTGGTTCCGGCGTGCTCGGCAGATGCTTCCTGGGTCATTGGCACGTGGTTCTGGCATATCTGACAGGTGGTTCCGGCATGCCCGGCAGGTGATTCCGGAGTGTTCGCCAAGTGTTTCCGGCGTAGCCGGCAGGTGATTTTGCATGTCCAGCGGTCGTTCCGGCGGGTCGAGCCGGTGGTTCCGGCGTGTCCGGCAGGTGGTTCCGGTCTGTCTGGCAGGTGGTTCTGTGGTGTCCGGCACGAGGTTCAGTCTGAGAGGCTGTGCCGGCATGCCCCTCACGTGATTCCGGCTTGTCCCCGAAGTGGTGCTGGTGTAGCGGTCAGGTGATTTTGGCGTGTCCGGCAGGTGGTTCAGGCGAGTTGAGCAGGTGATTGCGACGTGCTCGGCAGGTGCTTCCGGCGTCTCCGGCACGTGGTTCTGGCACATCTGACTGGTGGTTCCGGCATGCCCAAAAGGGGATTCCGGTCTGTCTGGTAGGTGGTTCCGGCGTGCACGGCACGTGGTTCTGGTACGTCTCAGAGGTGGTTGCGTATGCCCAACAGGTGATTCCGGACTGTCCCCCACGTGCTTCTGGCACGTCTGAGAGGTGGATCCAACATGCCCGGCAGGTCATTTCGGAGAGTCGTCCAAGTGGTTCTGGCGTAGCCCGCAGGTGATTTTGGCGTGTCCGGCAGGTGGTTCCGCCGTGCTCGGCAGGTGGTTCAGGCATGGCCGTCACGTGGTTCCAGTCTGTCCAGGACGTGTTTCCAGCTTCTCCGGCAGGTGGTTCTGGTACGTCTGAGAGGTGGTTCCGCCATGGCTGGCAGGTGATCCCGGACGGTCCCCCAGGTGGTTCTGGCATAGCCAGCAGTTGATATTGGCCTGTCCAGGAGGTGGTTCCAGCGGGTCGAACAGGTGGCTCCGGCGTTCTTGGCAGGTGGTTCCGGTCTGTACGGTAGGTGTTTCCGGCGTGTCTGGCACGTGCTTCCAGCACGTATGAGAGGTGGTTCCGGCATGCGCGGCAGGTGATTCCGTAGTGTCCGCCAGGTGGTTCTGGCATACCCGGCAGGTGATTTTGGCGTGTCCGGCAGGTGTTTCTGGCGAGTCGAGCAGGTGGCTCCGGCATGATCGGCAGGTCATTTCGGAGAGTCGTCCACGTGGTTCTGGCGTAGCCCGCAGGTGATTTTGGCGTGTCCGGCAGGTGGTTCCGGCATTGCCATCACGTGGTTCCAGTCTGTCCAGGACGTGTTTCCAGCTTCCCCGGGAGGTGGTTCTTGTACGTCTGATAGGTGGTTCCGCCATGGCTGGCAGGTGATCCCGGACAGTCCCCCAGATGGTTCTGGCATAGCCAGGAGTTGATATTGGCCTGTCCGGCAGGTGGTTCCAGCGAGTCGAACAGGTGGCTCCGGGTTCTTGGCAGGTGGTTCCGGTCTGTCCGGTAGGTGTTTCCGGCGTGTCTGGCACGTGCTTCTGGCACATCTGTCAGGTGGTTCCGGCATGCCCGAAAGGTGATTCCGGTCTGTCCGGTAGGTGGTTCCAGCCTGCACGGCATGTGGTTCTGGTACGTCTCAGAGGTGGTTGCGCATGCCCAACAGGTGATTCCGGACTGTCCGCCACATGGTTCTGGCACGTCTGAGAGGTGGTTCCGGCATGCCCTGCAGGTCATCGCAGAGAGTCCTCCAAGTGGTTCTGGCATAACACGCAGGTGATTTTGGCGTGTCTGGCAGGTTGTTCCGTTGTGCTTGGCAGGTGGTTCAGGCTTGGCCGGCAGGTGGTTCCAGACTGTCCAGGACGTGTTTCCAGCTTCTCCGGCAGGTGGTTCTGGTACGTCTGAGAGGTGGCTCCGCCATGGCTGGCAGGTGATTCCGGACCGTCCCCCAGGTGGTTCTGGCATAGCCAGCAGTTGATATTGGCCTGTCCGGCAGGTGGTTCCAGCGAGTCGAACAGGTGGCTCCGGCGTGCTCGGCAGGTGGTTCCGGTCTGTCCGGTAGCTGATTCCGGCGTGTCCGGCATGTGCGGCCGGCACGTCTGAGAGGTGGTTCCGGCATGCGCGACAGGTGATTTCGGAGTGTCCGCCAGGTGGTTCTGGCGGACCCGGCAGGTGATTTTGGCGTGTCCGGCAGGTGTTTCTGGCGAGTCGAGCAGGTGGCTCCGGCATGCTCGGCAGGTGCTTCCGGCGTCTCCGGCACGTGGTTCTGGTGTGTCTGAGAGCTGGTTCCGGCATGTCCGGCAGATGATTCCGGAGTGTCCGCCAAGTGGTTCTGGCATACCCGGCTGGTGATTTGGGCGTGTCAGGTAGGTGGTTCCGGCGAGTCGAGCAGGTGGCTCCGGCGTGCTCGGCAGGTTGTTCAGACGGGTCTGGCAGGTGTTTTCCGTCTGTTCGGGGTGTGGTTCCAGCATCTCATGAACACGTTTCTGGCACGTCTGAGATGTGGTTCCGGCCGGCCCGACAGGTGTTTCCGCAGTGTCCGCCAAGCGGTTCTGGCGTAGTCGGCAGGTGATTTTGGCATGACCGGCAGGTGCTTCCAGCAAGCCTGGCAGGTGATTCCAAAGTGTTCACCAACTGGTTGTGGCGTAGCCGGCAGGTGATTTTTGCGTGATCGGCAGGTGGTTCTGGCGAGTCGAGCAGGTGGTTCCGGCGTGCTCGGCTGGTGCTTCCGGGGTCATTGGCACGGGGTTCTGGCATGTCTGAGAGGTGGTTCCTGCATGCCCGGCAAGTGATTCCGGAGTGTTCGCCAAGTGGTTCTGGCATAGTCGGCAGGTGATTTTGGCATGTCCGGCAAGTGGTTCAGGCGAGTTGAGCAGGTGGTTCCAACGTGCTAGGCAGGTGCTTCCGGCGTCTCCGGCACGTGTTTCTGGCACATCTGACAGGTGGTTCCGGCATGCCCGAAAGGTGATTCCGGTCTGTCCGGTAGGTGGTCCCGGCGTGCACGGCACGTGGTTCTGGTTCGTCTCAGAGGTGGTTGCGTATGCCCAACAGGTGATTCCGGACTGTCCGCCACGTGCTTTTGGCACGTCTGAGAGGTGGTTCCAACATGCCCGCCAGGTCATTTCGGAGAGTCGTCCAAGTGGTTCTGGCGTAGCCCGCAGGTGATTTTGGCGTGTCCGGCAGGTGGTTCCGGCATTGCCATCACGTGGTTCCAGTGTGTCCAGGACGTGTTTCCAGCTTCCCCGGGAGGTGGTTCTGGTACGTCTGAGAGGTGGTTCCGCCATGGCTGGCAGATGATCCCGGACTGTCCCCCAGGTGGTTCTGGCATAGCCAGGAGTTGATATTGGCCTGTCCGGCAGGTGGTTCCAGCGAGTCGAACAGGTGGCTCCGGCGTTCTTGGCAGGTGGTTCCGGTCTGTCCGGTAGGTGTTTCCGGCGTGTCTGGCACGTGCTTCTGGCACATCTGACAGGTGGTTCCGGCATGCCCGAAAGTTGATTCCGGTCTGTCCGGTAGGTGGTTCCAGCCTGCACGGCATGTGGTTCTGGTACGTCTCAGAGGTGGTTGCGCATGCCCAACAGGTGATTCCGGACTGTCCGCCACATGGTTCTGGCACGTCTGAGAGGTGGTTCCGGCATGCCCGGCAGGTCATCCGAGAGAGTCCTCCAAGTGGTTCTGGCATAACACGCAGGTGATTTTGGCGTGTCTGGCAGGTTGTTCCGTTGTGCTTGGCAGGTGGTTCAGGCTTGGCCGGCAGGTGGTTCCAGACTGTCCAGGACGTGTTTCCAGCTTCTCCGGCAGGTGGTTCTGGTACGTCTGAGAGGTGGTTCCGCCATGGCTGGCAGGTGATTCCGGACCGTCCCCCAGGTGGTTCTGGCATAGCCAGCAGTTGATATTGGCCTGTCCGGCAGGTGGTTCCAGCGAGTCGAACAGGTGGCTCCGGCGTGCTCGGCAGGTGGTTCCGGTCTGTCCGGTAGGTGATTCCGGCGTGTCCGGCACGTGCTTCCGGCACGTCTGAGAGGTGGTTCCGGCATGCGCGACAGGTGATTTCGGAGTGTCCGCCAGGTGGTTCTGGCGTACCCGGCAGGTGATTTTGTCGTGTCCGGCAGGTGTTTCTGGCGAGTCGAGCAGGTGGCTCCGGCATGCTCGGCAGGTGCTTCCGGCGTCTCCGGCACGTGGTTCTGGTGTGTCTGAGAGCTGGTTCCGGCATGTCCGGCAGATGATTCCGGAGTGTCCGCCAAGTGGTTCTGGCATACCCGGCTGGTGATTTGGGCGTGTCAGGTAGGTGGTTCCGGCGAGTCGAGCAGGTGGCTCCGGCGTGCTCGGCAGGTTGTTCAGACGGGTCTGGCAGGTGTTTTCCGTCTGTTCGGGGTGTGGTTCCAGCATCTCATGAACACGTTTCTGGCACGTCTGAGATGTGGTTCCGGCCGGCCCGACAGGTGTTTCCGCAGTGTCCGCCAAGTGGTACTGGCGTAGTCGGCAGGTGATTTTGGCATGACCGGCAGGTGGTTCCAGCATGCCTGGCAGGTGATTCCAAAGTGTTCACCAACTGGTTGTGGCGTAGCCGGCAGGTGATTTTTGCGTGATCGGCAGGTGGTTCTGGCGAGTCGAGCAGGTGATTCCGGCGTGCTCGGCTGGTGCTTCCGGGGTCATTGGCACGGGGTTCTGGCATGTCTGAGAGGTGGTTCCTGCATGCCCGGCAAGTGATTGCGGAGTGTTCGCCAAGTGGTGCTGGTGTAGTCGGCAGGTGATTTTGGCGTGTGCGGCAGGTGGTTCAGGCGAGTTGAGCAGGTGGTTGCGACGTGCTCGGCAGGTGCTTCCGGCGTCTCCGGCACGTGTTTCTGGCACATCTGACTGGTGGTTCCGGCATGCCCGAAAGTTGATTCCGGTCTGTGCGGTAGGTGGTTCCGGCGTGCACGGCACGTGGTTCTGGTACGTGTCAGAGGTGGTTGCGTATGCCCAACAGGTGATTCCGGACTGTCCGCCACGTGCTTCTGGCACGTCTGAGAGGTTGTTCCAACATGCCCGGCAGGTCATTTCGGAGAGTCGTCCAAGTGGTTCTGGCGTAGCCCGCAGGTGATTTTGGCGTGTCCGGCAGGTGGTTCTGCCGAGCTCGGCAGGTGGTTCAGGCATGGTCGGCACGTGCTTCCGGACGTGTTTCAGCTTCTCCGGCAGGTGGATCTGGTACGTCTGAGAGGTGGTTCCGCCATGGCTGGCAGGTGATTCCGGACCGTCCGCCAGGTGTTTCTGGCATAGCCAGCAGGTGATATTGCCTGTCCGGCAGTGGTTCCAGCGAGTCGAACAGTTGGTTCCGGCGTGCTCGGCAGGTGGTTCCGGTCTGTCCGGTAGGTGATCCGGCGTGTCCGGCACGTGCTTCGAGTCTGAGAGGTGGTTCCGGCATGCGCGACAGGTGATTTCGGATTGTCCGCGAGGTGGTTCTGGTGTACCCGGCAGGTGATTTTGGCGTGTCCGGCAGGTGTTTCTGGCGAGTCGAGCAGGTGGCTCCGGCATGCTCGGCAGGTGCTTCCGGCGTCTCCGACACGTGGTTCTGGCGTGTCTGACAGGTGGTTCCGGCATGTCCGGAAGATGATTCCGGTGTGTCCGCCAAGTGGTTCTGGCGTGCCCGGCAGGTGGTTCTGGACGTGTCGGAGGTGGTTCGCGGTATGGTCGAACAGGTGATTCCGGCGTGTTCCAGCATCTCATGAACACGTTTCTGGCACGTCTGAGAGGTGGTTCCGGCCGGCCCGACAGGTGATTTCCGCAGTGTCCGTCAAGCGGTTCTGGCGTAGTCGGCAGGTGATTTTGGCATGACCGGCAGGTGGTTCCAGCAAGCCCGGCAGGTGATTCCAGGCATGTTCACCAACTGGTTGTGGCGTACCGGACGTGATTTTTGCGTGATCGGCAGGTGGTTCTGGTGAGTCGAGCAGGTGGTTCCGGCGTGCTCAGGTGCTTCCGGACTGGCCGGGGTTCTGGCATGTCAGAGGTTTCTGCATACCCGGCAAGTGATTCCGGAGTGTTCGCCAAGTGGTTCTGGCATAGTCGGCAGGTGATTTTGGCATGTCCGGCAGGTGGTTCAGGCGAGTTGAGCAGGTGGTTCCAACGTGCTTGGCAGGTGCTTCCGGCGTCTCCGGCACGTGTTTCTGGCACATCTGACATGTGGTTCCGGCATGCCCGAAAGGTGATTCCGGTCTGTCCGGTAGGTGGTTCCAGCCTGCACGGCATGTGGTTCTGGTACGTCTCAGAGGTGGTTGCGCATGCCCAACAGGTGATTCCGGACTGTCCGCCACATGGTTCTGGCACGTCTGAGAGGTGGTTCCGGCATGCCCGGCAGGTCATCCCAGAGAGTCCTCCAAGTGGTTCTGGCATAACACGCAGGTGATTTTGGCGTGTCTGGCAGGTTGTTCCGTTGTGCTTGGCAGGTGGTTCAGGCTTGGGCGGCAGGTGGTTCCAGACTGTCCAGGACGTGTTTCCAGCTTCTCCGGCAGGTGGTTCTGGTACGTCTGAGAGGTGGTTCCGCCATGGCTGGCAGGTGATTCCGGACCGTCCCTCAGGTGGTTCTGGCATAGCCAGCAGTTGATATTGGCCTGTCCGGCAGGTGGTTCCAGCGAGTCGAACAAGTGGCTCCGGCGTGCTCGGCAGGTGGTTCCGGTCTGTCCGGTAGGTGATTCCTGCATGTCGGCAAGTGCTTCCGGCACGTCTGAGAGGTGGTTCCGGCATGCGCGACAGGTGATTTCGGAGTGTCCGCCAGGTGGTTCTGGCGTACCCGGCAGGTGATTTTGGTGTGTCCGGCAGGTGTTTCTGGCGAGTCGAGCAGGTGGCTCCGGCATGCTCGGCAGGTGCTTCCGGCGTCTCCGGCACGTGGTTCTGGTGTGTCTGAGAGCTGGTTCCGGCATGTCCGGCAGATGATTCAGGAGTGTCCGCCAAGTGGTTCTGGCATACCCAGCTGGTGATTTGGGCATGTCAGGTAGGTGGTTCCGGCGAGTCGAGCAGGTGGCTCCGGCGTGCTCGGCAGGTTGTTCAGACGGGTCTGGCAGGTGTTTTCCGTTTGTTCGTGGTGTGGTTCCAGCATCTCATGCACATGGTTCTGGCACGTCTGAGATGTGGTTCCGGCCGGCCCGACAGGTGTTTCCACAGTGTCCGCCAAGTGGTACTGGCGTAGTTGGCAGGTGATTTGGGCATGACCGGCAGGTGGTTCCAGCAAGCCCGGCAGGTGATTCCGAAGTGATCCCCAACTGGTTGTGGCGTAGCCGGCAGGTGATTTTTGCGTGTCCGGCAGGTGGTTCTGGCGAGTCGAGCAGGTGGTTCCGGCGTGCTCGGCAGGTGCTTCCGGGGTCATTGGCACGTGGTTCTGGCATATCTGAGAGGTGGTTCCGGCATGCCCGGCAGGTGATTCCGGAGTGTTCGCCAAGTGTTTCCGGCGTAGCCGGCAGGTGATTTTGCATGTGCAGCGGTCGTTCCGGCGGGTCGAGCCGGTGGTTCCGGCGTGTCCGGCAGGTGGTTCCGGTCTGTCCGGTAGGTGGTCCTGTGGTGTCCGGCACGAGGTTCAGTCTGAGAGGCTGTGCCAGCATGCCCCTCACGTGATTCCGGCTTGTCCCCGAAGTGGTGCTGGTGTAGCGGGCAGGTGATTTTGGCGTGTCCGGCAGGTGGTTCAGGCGAGTTGAGCAGGTGGTTGCGACGTGCTCGGCAGGTGCTTCCGGCGTCTCCGGCACGTGTTTCTGGCACATCTGACTGGTGGTTCCGGCATGCCCAAAAGTTGATTCCGGTCTGTCCGGTAGGTGGTTCCGGCGTGCACGGCACGTGGTTCTGGTACGTGTCAGAGGTGGTTGGGTATGCCCAACAGGTGATTCCGGACTGTCCGCCACGTGCTTCTGGCACGTCTGAGAGGTGGTTCCAACATGCCCGGCAGGTCATTTCGGAGAGTCGTCCAAGTGGTTCTGGCGTAGCCCGCAGGTGATTTTGGCGTGTCCGGCAGGTGGTTCCGCCGTGCTCGGCAGGTGGTTCAGGCATGGCCGTCACGTGGTTCCAGTCTGTCCAGGACGTGTTTCCAGCTTCTGCGGCAGGTGGTTCTGGTACGTCTGAGAGGTGGTTCCGCCATGGCTGGCAGGTGATCCCGGACTGTCCCCCAGGTGGTTCTGGCATAGCCAGCAGTTGATATTGGCCTGTCCGGCAGGTGGTTCCAGCGAGTCGAACAGGGGGCTCCGGCGTGCTCGGCAGGTGGTTCCGGTCTGTCCTGTAGGTGATTCCGGCGTGTCCGGCAAGTGCTTCCGGCACGTCTGAGAGGTGGTTCCGGCATGCGCGACAAGTGATTACGGAGTGTCCGCCAGGTGGTTCTGGCATACCCGGCAGGTGATTTTGGCGTGTCCGGCAGGTGTTTCTGGCGAGTCGAGCAGGTGGCTCCGGCATGCTCGGGAGTTGCTTCCGGCGTCTCCGGCACTTGGTTCTGGTGTGTCTGAGAGCTGGTTCCGGCATGTCCGGCAGATGATTCCGGAGTGTCCGCCAAGTGGTTCTGGCATGCCCAGCAGGTGATTTTGGCGTGTCAGGGAGGTGGTACCGGTGAGTCGAGCAGGTGGTTCCGGCGTGCTCAGCAGGTGGTTCAGGCGGTTCTGGCAGGTGGTATCCGTCTGTTCGGGGTGTGGTTCCAGCATCTCATGAACACGTTTCTGGCACGTCTGAGATGTGGTTCCAGCCGGCCCGACAGGTGTTTCCGCAGTGTCCGCCAAGCGGTTCTGGCGTAGTTGGCAGGTGATTTTGGCATGACTGGCAGGTGGTTCCAGCAAGCCTGGCAGGTGATTCCAAAGTGTTCACCAACTGGTTGTGGCGTAGCCGGCAGGTGATTTTTGCGTGATCGGCAGGTGGTTCCGGCGTGCTCGGCAGGTGCTTCCGGGGTCATTGGCACGGGGTTCTGGCATGTCTGAGAGGTGGTTCCTGCATGCCCGGCAAGTGATTCCGGAGTGTTCGCCAAGTGGTTCTGGCATAGTCGGCAGGTGATTTTGGCATGTCCGGCAGGTGGTTCAGGCGAGTTGAGCAGGTGGTTCCAACGTGCTTGGCAGGTGCTTCCGGCGTCTCCGGCACGTGTTTCTGGCACATCTGACATGTGGTTCCGGCATGCCCGAAAGGTGATTCCGGTCTGTCCGGTAGGTGGTTCCAGCCTGCACGGCATGTGGTTCTGGTACGTCTCAGAGGTGGTTGCGCATGCCCAACAGGTGATTCCGGACTGTCCGCCACATGGTTCTGGCACGTCTGAGAGGTGGTTCCGGCATGCCCGGCAGGTCATCCCAGAGAGTCCTCCAAGTGGTTCTGGCATAACACGCAGGTGATTTTGGCGTGTCTGGCAGGTTGTTCCGTTGTGCTTGGCAGGTGGTTCAGGCTTGGCCGGCAGGTGGTTCCAGACTGTCCAGGACGTGTTTCCAGCTTCTCCGGCAGGTGGTTCTGGTACGTCTGAGAGGTGGTTCCGCCATGGCTGGCAGGTGATTCCGGACCGTCCCCCAGGTGCTTCTGGCATAGCCAGCAGTTGATATTGGCCTGTCCGGCAGGTGGTTCCAGCGAGTCGAACAGGTGGCTCCGGCGTGCTCGGCAGGTGGTTCCGGTCTGTCCGGTAGGTGATTCCGGCGAGTCCGGCACGTGCTTCCGGCAGGTCTCAGAGGTGGTTCCGGCATGCGCGACAGGTGGTTTCGGAGTGTCCGCCAGGTGGTTCTGGCGTAGCCGGCAGGTGATTTTGGCGTGTCCGGCAGGTGTTTCTGGCGAGTCGAGCAGGTGGCTCCGGCATGCTCGGAAGGTGCTTCCTGCGTCTCCGGCACGTGGTTCTGGTGTGTCTGAGAGCTGGTTCCGGCATGTCCGGCAGATGATTCCGGAGTGTCCGCCAAGTGGTTCTGGCATACCCGGCTGGTGATTTGGGCATGTCAGGTAGGTGGTTCCGGCGAGTCGAGCAGGTGGCTCCGGCGTGCTCGGCAGGTTGTTCAGACGGGTCTGGCAGGTGTTTTCCGTCTGTTCGTGGTGTGGTTCCAGCATCTCATGCACATGGTTCTGGCACGTCTGAGATGTGGTTCCGGCCGGCCCGACAGGTGTTTCCACAGTGTCCGCCAAGTGGTACTGGCGTAGTTGGCAGGTGATTTTGGCATGACCGGCAGGTGGTTCCGGCATGCCCGGCAGGTGATTCCGAAGTGTTCGCCAAGTGTTTCCGGCGTAGCCGGCAGGTGATTTTTGCGTGTCCGGCAGGTGGTTCTGGCGAGTCGAGCAGGTGATTCCGGCGTGCTCGGCAGGTGCTTCCGGGGTCATTGGCACGTGGTTCTGGCATATCTGAGAGGTGGTTCCGGCATGCCCGGCAGGCGATTGCGGAGTGTTCGCCAAGTGTTTGCGGCGTAGCCGGCAGGTGATTTTGCATGTCCAGCGGTCGTTCCGGCGGGTCGAGCCGGTGGTTCCGGCGTGTCCGGCAGGTGGTTCCGGTCTGTCCGGCAGGTGGTTCTGTGGTGTCCGGCACGAGGTTCAGTCTGAGAGGCTGTGCCGGCATGCCCCTCACGTGATTCCGGCTTGTCCCCGAAGTGGTGCTGGTGTAGCGGGCAGGTGATTTTGGCGTGTCCGGCAGGTGGTTCAGGCGAGTTGAGCAGGTGGTTGCGACGTGCTCGGCAGGTGCTTCCGGCGTCTCCGTCACGTGTTTCTGGCACATCTGACTGGTGGTTCCGGCATGCCCAAAAGTTGATTCCGGTCTGTGCGGTAGGTGGTTCCGGCGTGCACGGCACGTGGTTCTGGTACGTGTCAGAGGTGGTTGCGTATGCCCAACAGGTGATTCCGGACTGTCCGCCACGTGCTTCTGGCACGTCTGAGAGGTGGTTCCAACATGCCCGGCAGGTCATTTCGGAGAGTCGTCCAAGTGGTTCTGGCGTAGCCCGCAGGTGATTTTGGCGTGTCCGGCAGGTGGTTCCGCCGTGCTCGGCAGGTGGTTCAGGCATGGCCGTCACGTGGTTCCAGTCTGTCCAGGACGTGTTTCCAGCTTCTCCGGCAGGTGGATCTGGTACGTCTGAGAGGTGGTTCCGCCATGGCTGGCAGGTGATTCCGGACCGTCCCCAGGTGGTTCTGGCATAGCCAGCAGTTGATATTGGCCTGTCCGGCAGGTGGTTCCAGCGAGTCGAACAGGTGGCTCTGGCGTGCTCGGCAGGTGGTTTCGGCGTGTCCGGCACGTGCTTCCGGCACGTCTGATAGGTGGTTCAGGCATGCGCGACAGGTGGTTTCGGAGTGTCCGCCAGGTGGTTCTGGCGTACCCGGCAGGTGATTTTGGCGTGTCCGGCAGGTGTTTCTGGCGAGTCGAGCAGGTGGCTCCGGCATGCTTGGCAGGTGCTTCCGGCGTCTCCGGCACGGGGTTCTGGTGTGTCTGAGAGCTGGTTCCGGCATGTCCGGCAGATGATTCCGGAGTGTCCGCCAAGTGGTTCTGGCATACCCGGCTGGTGATTTGGGCATGTCAGGTAGGTGGTTCTGGCGAGTCGAGCAGGTGTCTCTGGCGTGCTCGGCAGGTTGTTCAGACGGGTCTGGCAGGTGTTTTCCGTCTGTTCGGGGTGTGGTTCCAGCATCTCATGCACATGGTTCTGGCACGTCTGAGATGTGGTTCCGGCCGGCCCGACAGGTGTTTCCACAGTGTCCGCCAAGTGGTACTGGCGTAGTTGGCAGGTGATTTTGGCATGACCGGCAGGTGGTTCCAGCAAGCCCGGCAGGTGATTCCGAATTGTTCCCCAACTGGTTGTGGCGTAGACGGCAGGTGAATTTTGCATGTCCGGCAGGTGGTTCTGGCGAGTCGAGCAGGTGGTTCCGGCGTGCTCGGCAGGTGCTTCCGGGGTCATTGGCACGGGGTTCTGGCATGTCTGAGAGGTGGTTCCTGCATGCCCGGCAAGTGATTCCGGAGTGTTCGCCAAGTGGTTCTGGCGTAGTCGGCAGGTGATTTTGGCATGTCCGGCAGGTGGTTCAGGCGAGTTGAGCAGGTGGTTCCGACGTGCTTGGCAGGTGCTTCCGGCGTCTCCGGCACGTGTTTCTGGCACATCTGACTGGTGGTTCCGGCATGCCCGAAAGGTGATTCCGGTCTGTCCGGTAGGTGGTTCCAGCCTGCACGGCATGTGGTTCTGGTACGTGTCAGAGGTGGTTGCGTATGCCCAACAGGTGATTCCGGACTGTCCGCCACGTGGTTCTGGCACGTCTGAGAGGTGGTTCCGGCATGCCCGGCAGGTCATCCCAGAGAGTCCTCCAAGTGGTTCTGGCGTAACCCGCAGGTGATTTTGGCGTGTCCGGCAGGTTGTTCCGTCGTGCTTGGCAGGTGGTTCAGGCATGGGCGGCAGGTGGTTCCAGACTGTCCAGGACGTGTTTCCAGCTTCTCCGGCAGGTGGTTCTGGTACGTCTGAGAGGTGGTTCCGCCATGGCTTGCAGGTGATCCCGGACTGTCCCCCAGGTGGTTCTGGCATAGCCAGCAGTTGATATTGGCCTGTCCGGCAGGTGGTTCCAGCGAGTCGAACAGGTGGCTCCGGCGTGCTCGGCAGGTTGTTCAGACGGGTCTGGCAGGTGTTTTCCGTCTGTTCGGGGTGTGGTTCCAGCATCTCATGCACATGGTTCTGGCACGTCTGAGATGTGGTTCCGGCCGGCCCGACAGGTGTTTCCGCAGTGTCCGCCAAGTGGTTCTGGCGTAGTTGGCAGGTGATTTTTGCGTGTCCGGCAGGTGGTTCTGGCGAGTCGAGCAGGTGGTTCCGGCGTGCTCGGCAGGTGCTTCCGGGGTCATTGGCACGTGGTTCTGGCATATCTGAGAGGTGGTTCCGGCATGCCCGGCAGGTGATTCCGGAGTGTTCGCCAAGTGTTTCCGGCGTAGCCGGCAGGTGATTTTGCATGTCCAGCAGTCGTTCCGGTGGGTCGAGCCGGTGGTTCCGGCGTGTCCGGCAGGTGGTTCCGGTCTGTCCGGCAGGTGGTTCTGTGGTGTCCGGCACGAGGTTCAGTCTGAGAGGCTGTGCCGGCATGCCCCTCACGTGATTCCGGCTTGTCCCCGAAGTGGTGCTGGTGTAGCGGGCAGGTGATTTTGGCGTGTCCGGCAGGTGGTTCAGGCGAGTTGAGCAGGTGGTTGCGACGTGCTCGGCAGGTGCTTCCGGCGTCTCCGGCACGTGTTTCTGGCACATCTGACTGGTGGTTCCGGCATGCCCAAAAGTTGATTCCGGTCTGTCCGGTAGGTGGTTCCGGCGTGCACGGCACGTGGTTCTGGTACGTCTCAGAGGTGGCTGCGTATGCCCAACAGGTGATTCCGGACTGTCCGCCACGTGCTTCTGGCACGTCTGAGAGGTGGTTCCAACATGCCCGGCAGGTCATTTCGGAGAGTCGCCCAAGTGGTTCTGGCGTAGCCCGCAGGTGATTTTGGCGTGTCCGGCAGGTGGTTCCGCCGTGCTCGGCAGGTGGTTCAGGCATGGCCGTCACGTGGTTCCAGTCTGTCCAGGACGTGTTTCCAGCTTCTCCGGCAGGTGGTTCTGGTACGTCTGAGAGGTGGTTCCACCATAGCTGGCAGGTGATCCCGGACTGTCCCCCAGGTGGTTCTGGCATAGCCAGCAGTTGATATTGGCCTGTCCGGCAGGTGGTTCCAGCGAGTCGAACAGGTGGCTCCGGCGTTCTTGGCAGGTGGTTCCGGTCTGTCCGGTAGGTGTTTCCGGCGTGTCTGGCACGTGCTTCCGGCACGTCTGTGAGGTGGTTCCGGCATGCGCGGCAGGTGATTCCGTAGTGTCCGCCAGGTGGTTCTGGCATACCCGGCAGGGGATTTTGGCGTGTCCGGCAGGTGTCTCTGGCGAGTCGAGCAGGTGGCTCCGGCATGCTCGGCAGGTGCTTCCGGCGTCTCCGCCACTTGGTTCTGGTGTGTCTGAGAGCTGGTTCCGGCATGTCCGGCGGATGATTCCGGAGTGTCCGCCAAGTGGTTCTGGCATACCCAGCAGGTGATTTTGGCGTGTCAGGGAGGTGGTACCGGTGAGTCGAGCAGGTGGTTCAGGCGGTTCTGGCAGGTGGTATCCCTCTGTTCGGGGTGTGGTTCCAGCATCTCATGAACACGTTTCTGGCACGTCTGAGATGTGGTTCCAGCCGGCCCGACAGGTGTTTCCGCAGTGTCCGCCAAGCGGTTCTGGCGTAGTTGGCAGGTGATTTTGGCATGACTGGCAGGTGGTTCCAGCAAGCCTGGCAGGTGATTCCAAAGTGTTCCCCAACTGGTTGTGGCGTAGACGGCAGGTGAATTTTCCATGTCCGGCAGGTGGTTCTGGCCAGTCGAGCAGGTGGTTCCGGCGTGCTCGGCAGGTGCTTCCGGGGTCATTGGCACGGGGTTCTGGCATGTCTGAGAGGTGGTTCCTGCATGCCCGACAAGTGATTCCGGTGTGTTCGCCAAGTGGTTCTGGCATAGTCGGCAGGTGATTTTGGCATGTCCGGCAGGTGGTTCAGGCGAGTTGAGCAGGCGGTTCCAACGTGCTTGGCAGGTGCTTCCGGCGTCTCCTGCACGTGTTTCTGGCACATCTGACAGGTGGTTCCGGCATGCCCGAAAGGTGATTCCGGTCTGTCCGGTAGGTGGTTCCAGCCTGCACGGCATGTGGTTCTGGTACGTCTCAGAGGTGGTTGCGCATGCCCAACAGGTGATTCCGGACTGTCCGCCACATGGTTCTGGCACGTCTGAGAGGTGGTTCCGGCATGCCCGGCAGGTCATCCCAGAGAGTCCTCCAAGTGGTTCTGGCATAACACGCAGGTGATTTTGGCGTGTCTGGCAGGTTGTTCCGTTGTGCTTGGCAGGTGGTTCAGGCTTGGGCGGCAGGTGGTTCCAGACTGTCCAGGACGTGTTTCCAGCTTCTCCGGCAGGTGGTTCTGGTACGTCTGAGAGGTGGTTCCGCCATGGCTGGCAGGTGATTCCGGACCGTCCCCCAGGTGGTTCTGGCATAGCCAGCAGTTGATATTGGCCTGTCCGGCAGGTGGTTCCAGCGAGTCGAACAGGTGGCTCCGGCGTGCTCGGCAGGTGGTTCCGGTCTGTCCGGTAGGTGATTCCGGCGTGTCCGGCACGTGCTTCCGGCACGTCTGAGAGGTGGTTCCGGCATGCGCGACAGGTGATTTCGGAGTGTCCGCCAGGTGGTTCTGGCGTACCCGGCAGGTGATTTTGGCGTGTCCGGCAGGTGTTTCTGGCGAGTCGAGCAGGTGGCTCTGGCATGCTCGGCAGGTGCTTCCTGCGTCTCCGGCACGTGGTTCTGGTGTGTCTGAGAGCTGGTTCCGGCATGTCCGGCAGATGATTCCGGAGTGTCCGCCAAGTGGCTCTGGCATACCCGGCTGGTGATTTGGGCATGTCAGGTAGATGGTTCCGGCGAGTTGAGCAGGTGGCTCCGGCGTCCTGGGCAGGTTGTTCAGACGGGTCTGGCAGGTGTTTTCCGTCTGTTCGGGGTGTGGTTCCAGCATCTCATGCACATGGTTCTGGCCCGTCTGAGATGTGGTTCCGGCCGGCCCGACAGGTGTTTCCACAGTGTCCGCCAAGTGGTACTGGCGTAGTTGGCAGGTGATTTTGGCATGACCGGCAGGTGGTTCCAGCAAGCCCGGCAGGTGATTCCGAAGTGTTCCCCAACTGGTTGTGGCGTAGCCGGCAGGTGATTTTTGCGTGTCCTGCAGGTGGTTCTGGCGAGTCGAGCAGGTGGTTCCGGCGTGCTCGGCAGGTGCTTCTGGGGTCATCGGCACGTGGTTCTGGCATATCTGAGAGGTGGTTCCGGCATGCCCGGCAGGTGATTCCGGAGTGTTCGCCAAGTGTTTCCGGCGTAGCCGGCAGGTGATTTTGCCTGTCCAGCGGTCGTTCCGGCGGGTCGAGCCGGTGGTTCCGGCGTGTCCGGCAGGTGGTTCCGGTCTGTCCGGCAGGTGGTTCTGTGGTGTCCGGCACGAGGTTCAGTCTGAGAGGCTGTGCCGGCATGCCCCTCACGTGATTCCGGCTTGTCCCCGAAGTGGTGCTGGTGTAGCGGGCAGGTGATTTTGGCGTGTCCGGCAGGTGGTTCAGGCGAGTTGAGCAGGTGGTTGCGACGTGCTCGGCAGGTGCTTCCGGCGTCTCCGGCACGTGTTTCTGGCACATCTGACTGGTGGTTCCGGCATGCCCAAAAGTTGATTCCGGTCTGTCCGGTAGGTGGTTCCGGCGTGCACGGCACGTGGTTCTGGTACGTGTCAGAGGTGGTTGCGTATGCCCAACAGGTGATTCCGGACTGTCCGCCACGTGCTTCTGGCACGTCTGAGAGGTGGTTCCAACATGCCTGGCAGGTCATTTCGGAGAGTCGTCCAAGTGGTTCTGGCGTAGCCCGCAGGTGATTTTGGCGTGTCCGCCAGGTGGTTCCGCCGTGCTCGGCAGGTGGTTCAGGCATGGCCGTCACGTGGTTCCAGTCTGTCCAGGACGTGTTTCCAGCTTCTCCGGCAGGTGCTTCTGCTACGTCTGAGTGGTGGTTCCGCCATGGCTGGCAGGTGATCCCGGACTGTCCCCCAGGTGGTTCTGGCATAGCCAGCAGTTGATATTGGCCTGTCCGGCAGGTGGTTCCAGCGAGTCGAACAGGTGGCTCCGGCGTTCTTGGCAGGTGGTTCCGGTCTGTCCGGTAGGTGTTTCCGGCGTGTCTGGCACGTGCTTCCGGCACGTCTGTGAGGTGGTTCCGGCATGCGCGGCAGGTGATTCCGTAGTGTCCGCCAGGTGGTTCTGGCATACCCGGCAGGGGATTTTGGTGTGTCCGGCAGGTGTCTCTGGCGAGTCGAGCAGGTGGCTCCGGCATGCTCGGCAGGTGCTTCCGGCGTCTCCGGCACTTGGTTCTGGTGTGTCTGAGAGCTGGTTCCGGCATGTCCGGCGGATGATTCCGGAGTGTCCGCCAAGTGGTTCTGGCATACCCAGCAGGTGATTTTGGCGTGTCAGGGAGGTGGTACCGGTGAGTCGAGCAGGTGGTTCAGGCGGTTCTGGCAGGTGGTATCCCTCTGTTCGGGGTGTGGTTCCAGCATCTCATGAACACGTTTCTGGCACGTCTGAGATGTGGTTCCAGCCGGCCCGACAGGTGTTTCCGCAGTGTCCGCCAAGCGGTTCTGGCGTAGTTGGCAGGTGATTTTGGCATGACTGGCAGGTGGTTCCAGCAAGCCTGGCAGGTGATTCCAAAGTGTTCCCCAACTGGTTGTGGCGTAGACGGCAGGTGATTTTTCCATGTCCGGCAGGTGGTTCTGGCCAGTCGAGCAGGTGGTTCCGGCGTGCTCGGCTGGTGCTTCCGGGGTCATTGGCACGGGGTTCTGGCATGTCTGAGAGGTGGTTCCTGCATGCCCGGCAAGTGATTCCGGTGTGTTCGCCAAGTGGTTCTGGCATAGTCGGCAGGTGATTTTGGCATGTCCGGCAGGTGGTTCAGGCGAGTTGAGCAGGCGGTTCCAACGTGCTTGGCAGGTGCTTCCGGCGTCTCCGGCACGTGTTTCTGGCACATCTGACATGTGGTTCCGGCATGCCCGAAAGGTGATTCCGGTCTGTCCGGTAGGTGGTTCCAGCCTGCACGGCATGTGGTTCTGGTACGTCTCAGAGGTGGTTGCGCATGCCCAACAGGTGATTCCGGACTGTCCGCCACATGGTTCTGGCACGTCTGAGAGGTGGTTCCGGCATGCCCGGCAGGTCATCCCAGAGAGTCCTCCAAGTGGTTCTGGCATAACACGCAGGTGATTTTGGCGTGTCTGGCAGGTTGTTCCGTTGTGCTTGGCAGGTGGTTCAGGCTTGGCAGGCAGGTGGTTCCAGACTGTCCAGGACGTGTTTCCAGCTTCTCCGGCAGGTGGTTCTGGTGCGTCTGAGAGGTGGTTCCGCCATGGTGGGCAGGTGATTCCGGACCGTCCCCCAGGTGGTTCTGGCATAGCCAGCAGTTGATATTGGCCTGTCAGGCAGGTGGTTCCAGCGATTCGAACAGGTGGCTCCGGCGTGCTCGGCAGGTGGTTCCGGTCTGTCCGGTAGGTGATTCCGGCGTGTCCGGCACGTGCTTCCGGCACGTCTGAGAGGTGGTTCCGGCATGCGCGACAGGTGATTTCGGAGTGTCCGCCAGGTGGTTCTGGCGTACCCGGCAGGTGATTTTGGCGTGTCCGGCAGGTGTTTCTGGCGAGTCGAGCAGGTGGCTCTGGCATGCTCGGCAGGTGCTTCCGGCGTCTCCGGCACGTGGTTCTGGTGTGTCTGAGAGCTGGTTCCGGCATGTCCGGCAGATGATTCCGGAGTGTCCGCCAAGTGGCTCTGGCATACCCGGCTGGTGATTTGGGCATGTCAGGTAGGTGGTTCCGGCGAGTCGAACAGGTGGCTCCGGCGTGGTCGGCAGGTTGTTCAGACGGGTCTGGCAGGTGTTTTCCGTCTGTTCGGGGTGTGGTTCCAGCATCTCATGCACATGGTTCTGGCACGTCTGAGATGTGGTTCCGGCCGGCCCGACAGGTGTTTCCACAGTGTCCGCCAAGTGGTACTGGCGTAGTTGGCAGGTGATTTTGGCATGACCGGCAGGTGGTTCCAGCAAGCCCGGCAGGTGATTCCAAAGTGTTCCCCAACTGGTTGTGGCGTAGCCGGCAGGTGATTTTTGCGTGATCGGCAGGTGGTTCTGGCGAGTCGAGCAGGTGGTTCCGGCGTTCTCGGCTGGTGCTTCCGGGGTCATTGGCACGGGGTTCTGGCATATCTGAGAGGTGGTTCCTGCATGCCCGGCCAGTGATTCCGGAGTGTTCGCCAAGTGGTTCTGGCATAGTCGACAGGTGATTTTGGCATGTCCGGCAGGTGGTTCAGGCGAGTTGAGAAGGTGGTTCCAACGCGCTTGGCAGGTCCTTCCGGCATCTCCGGCACGTGTTTCTGGCACATCTGACAGGTGGTTCCGGCATGCTCGAAATGCGATTCCGGTCTGTCCAGTAGGTGGTTCCAGCATGCACGGCATGTGGTTCTGGTATGTCTCAGAGGTGGTTGCGCATGCCCAACAGGTGATTCCGGACTGTCCGCCACATGGTTCTGGCACGTCTGAGAGGTGGTTCCGGCATGCCCGGCAGTTCATCCCAGAGAGTCCTCCAAGTGGTTCTGGCATAACACGCAGGTGATTTTGGCGTGTCTGGCAGGTTGTTCCGTTGTGCTTGGCAGGTGGTTCAGGCTTGGCCGGCAGGTGGTTCCAGACTGTCCAGGACGTGTTTCCAGCTTCTCCGGCAGGTGGTTCTGGTACGTCTGAGAGGTGGTTCCGCCATGGCTGGCAGGTGATTCCGGACCGTCCCCCAGGTGGTTCTGGCATAGCCAGCAGTTGATATTGGCCTGTCCGGCAGGTGGTTCCAGCGAGTCGAACAGGTGGCTCCGGCGTGCTCGGCAGGTGGTTCCGGTCTGTCCGGTAGGTGATTCCAGCGTGTCCGGCACGTGCTTCCGGCACGTCTGAGAGGTGGTTCCGGCATGCGCGACAGGTGGTTTCGGAGTGTCCGCCAGGGGGTTCTGGCGTACCCGGCAGGTGATTTTGGCGTGTCCGGCAGGTGTTTCTGGCGAGTCGAGCAGGTGGCTCCGGCATGCTCGGCAGGTGCTTCCGGCGTCTCCGGCACGTGGTTCTGGTGTGTCTGAGAGCTGGTTCCGGCATGTCCGGCAGATGATTCCGGAGTGTCCGCCAAGTGGTTCTGGCATACCCGGCTGGTGATTTGGGCATGTCAGGTAGGTGGTTCCGGCGAGTCGAGCAGGTGGCTCCGGCGTGCTGGGCAGGTTGTTCAGACGGGTCTGGCAGGTGTTTTCCGTCTGTTCGGGGTGTGGTTCCAGCATCTCATGCACATGGTTCTGGCACGTCTGAGATGTGGTTCCGGCCGGCCCGACAGGTGTTTCCACAGTGTCCGCCAAGTGGTACTGGCGTAGTTGGCAGGTGATTTTTGCGTGTCCGGCAGGTGGTTCTGGCGAGTCGAGCAGGTGGTTCCGGCGTGCTCGGCAGGTGCTTCCGGGGTCATTGGCACGTGGTTCTGGCATATCTGAGAGGTGGTTCCGGCATGCCCGGCAGGTGATTCTGGAGTGTTCGCCAAGTGTTTCCTGCGTAGCCGGCAGGTGATTTTGCATGTCCAGCGGTCGTTCCGGCGGGTCGAGCCGGTGGTTCCGGCGTGTCCGGCAGGTGGTTCCGGTCTGTCCGGCAGGTGGTTCTGTGGTGTCCGGCACGAGGTTCAGTCTGAGAGGCTGTGCCGGCATGCCCCTCACGTGATTCCGGCTTGTCCCCGAAGTGGTGCTGGTGTAGCGGGCAGGTGATTTTGGCGTGTCCGGCAGGTGGTTCAGGTGAGTTGAGCAGGTGGTTGCGACGTGCTCGGCAGGTGCTTCCGGCGTCTCCGGCACGTGTTTCTGGCACATCTGACTGGTGGTTCCGGCATGCCCAAAAGTTGATTCCGGTCTGTCCGGTAGGTGGTTCCGGCGTGCACGGCACGTGGTTCTGGTACGTCTCAGAGGTGGCTGCGTATGCCCAACAGGTGATTCCGGACTGTCCGCCACGTGCTTCTGGCACGTCTGAGAGGTGGTTCCAACATGCCCGGCAGGTCATTTCGGAGAGTCGCCCAAGTGGTTCTGGCGTAGCCCGCAGGTGATTTTGGCGTGTCCGGCAGGTGGTTCCGCCGTGCTCGGCAGGTGGTTCAGGCATGGCCGTCACGTGGTTCCAGTCTGTCCAGGACGTGTTTCCAGCTTCTCCGGCAGGTGGTTCTGCTACGTCTGAGAGGTGGTTCCGCCATAGCTGGCAGGTGATCCCGGCCTGTCCCCCAGGTGGTTCTGGCATAGCCAGCAGTTGATATTGGCCTGTCCGGCAGGTGGTTCCAGCGAGTCGAACAGGTGGCTCCGGCGTTCTTGGCAGGTGGTTCCGGTCTGTCCGGTAGGTGTTTCCGGCGTGTCTGGCACGTGCTTCCGGCACGTCTGTGAGGTGGTTCCGGCATGCGCGGCAGGTGATTCCGTAGTGTCCGCCAGGTGGTTCTGGCATACCCGGCAGGGGATTTTGGCGTGTCCGGCAGGTGTCTCTGGCGAGTCGAGCAGGTGGCTCCGGCATGCTCGGCAGGTGCTTCCGGCGTCTCCGCCACTTGGTTCTGGTGTGTCTGAGAGCTGGTTCCGGCATGTCCGGCGGATGATTCCGGAGTGTCCGCCAAGTGGTTCTGGCATACCCAGCAGGTGATTTTGGCGTGTCAGGGAGGTGGTACCGGTGAGTCGAGCAGGTGGTTCAGGCGGTTCTGGCAGGTGGTATCCCTCTGTTCGGGGTGTGGTTCCAGCATCTCATGAACACGTTTCTGGCACGTCTGAGATGTGGTTCCAGCCGGCCCGACAGGTGTTTCCGCAGTGTCCGCCAAGCGGTTCTGGCGTAGTTGGCAGGTGATTTTGGCATGACTGGCAGGTGGTTC
This sequence comes from Equus przewalskii, assembly GCF_037783145.1. Classification (NCBI taxonomy): domain Eukaryota; kingdom Metazoa; phylum Chordata; class Mammalia; order Perissodactyla; family Equidae; genus Equus; species Equus przewalskii. Next base: position 27,321 of record NW_027228607.1, on the reverse strand, counting down.
CAGCAAGCCTGGCAGGTGATTCCAAAGTGTTCCCCAACTGGTTGTGGCGTAGACGGCAGGTGAATTTTCCATGTCCGGCAGGTGGTTCTGGCCAGTCGAGCAGGTGGTTCCGGCGTGCTCGGCTGGTGCATCCGGGGTCATTGGCACGGGGTTCTGGCATGTCTGAGAGGTGGTTCCTGCATGCCCGGCAAGTGATTCCGGTGTGTTCGCCAAGTGGTTCTGGCATAGTCGGCAGGTGATTTTGGCATGTCCGGCAGGTGGTTCAGGCGAGTTGAGCAGGCGGTTCCAACGTGCTTGGCAGGTGCTTCCGGCGTCTCCGGCACGTGTTTCTGGCACATCTGACATGTGGTTCCGGCATGCCCGAAAGGTGATTCCGGTCTGTCCGGTAGGTGGTTCCAGCCTGCACGGCATGTGGTTCTGGTACGTCTCAGAGGTGGTTGCGCATGCCCAACAGGTGATTCCGGACTGTCCGCCTCATGGTTCTGGCACGTCTGAGAGGTGGTTCCGGCATGCCCGGCAGGTCATCCCAGAGAGTCCTCCAAGTGGTTCTGGCATAACACGCAGGTGATTTTGGCGTGTCTGGCAGGTTGTTCCGTTGTGCTTGGCAGGTGGTTCAGGCTTGGCAGGCAGGTGGTTCCAGACTGTCCAGGACGTGTTTCCAGCTTCTCCGGCAGGTGGTTCTGGTGCGTCTGAGAGGTGGTTCCGCCATGGTGGGCAGGTGATTCCGGACCGTCCCCCAGGTGGTTCTGGCATAGCCAGCATTTGATATTGGCCTGTCAGGCAGGTGGTTCCAGCGATTCGAACAGGTGGCTCCGGCGTGCTCGGCAGGTGGTTCCGGTCTGTCCGGTAGGTGATTCCGGCGTGTCCGGCACGTGCTTCCGGCACGTCTGAGAGGTGGTTCCGGCATGCGCGACAGGTGATTTCGGAGTGTCCGCCAGGTGGTTCTGGCGTACCCGGCAGGTGATTTTGGCGTGTCCGGCAGGTGTTTCTGGCGAGTCGAGCAGGTGGCTCTGGCATGCTCGGCAGGTGCTTCCGGCGTCTCCGGCACGTGGTTCTGGTGTGTCTGAGAGCTGGTTCCGGCATGTCCGGCAGATGATTCCGGAGTGTCCGCCAAGTGGTTCTGGCATACCCGTCTGGTGATTTGGGCATGTCAGGTAGATGGTTCCGGCGAGTCGAGCAGGTGGCTCCGGCGTGCTGGGCAGGTTGTTCAGACGGGTCTGGCAGGTGTTTTCCGTCTGTTCGGGGTGTGGTTCCAGCATCTCATGCACATGGTTCTGGCACGTCTGAGATGTGGTTCCGGCCGGCCCGACAGGTGTTTCCACAGTGTCCGCCAAGTGGTACTGGCGTAGTTGGCAGGTGATTTTGGCATGACCGGCAGGTGGTTCCAGCAAGCCCGGCAGGTGATTCCGAAGTGTTCCCCAACTGGTTGTGGCGTAGCCGGCAGGTGATTTTTGCGTGTCCGGCAGGTGGTTCTGGCGACTCGAGCAGGTGGTTCCGGCGTGCTCGGCAGGTGCTTCCGGGGTCATTGGCACGTGGTTCTGGCATATCTGAGAGGTGGTTCCGGCATGCCCGGCAGGTGATTCCGGAGTGTTCGCCAAGTGTTTCCGGCGTAGCCGGCAGGTGATTTTGCACGTCCAGCGGTCGTTCCGGCGGGTCGAGCCGGTGGTTCCGGCGTGTCCGGCAGGTGGTTCCGGTCTGTCCGGCAGGTGGTTCTGTGGTGTCCGGCACGAGGTTCAGTCTGAGAGGCTGTGCCGGCATGCCCCTCAAGTGATTCCGGCTTGTCCCCGAAGTGGTGATGGTGTAGCGGGCAGGTGATTTTGGCGTGTCCGGCAGGTGGTTCAGGCGAGTTGAGCAGGTGGTTGCGACGTGCTTGGCAGGTGCTTCCGGCGTCTCCGGCACGTGTTTCTGGCACATCTGACAGCTGGTTCCGGCATGCCCGAAAGGTGATTCCGGTCTGTCCGGTAGGTGGTTCCAGCCTGCACGGCATGTGGTTCTGGTACGTCTCAGAGGTGGTTGCGCATGCCCAACAGGTGATTCCGGACTGTCCGCCACATGGTTCTGGCACGTCTGAGAGGTGGTCCCGGCATGCGCGACAGGTGATTTCGGAGTGTCCGCCAGGTGTTTCTGGCGTACCCAGCAGGTGATTTTGGCGTGTCCGGCAGGTGTTTCTGGCGAGTCGAGCATGTGGCTCCGGCATGCTCGGCAGGTGCTTCCGGCGTCTCCGGCACGTGGTTCTGGTGTGTCTGAGAGCTGGTTCCGGCATGTCCGGCAGATGATTCCGGAGTGTCCGCCAAGTGGCTCTGGCATACCCGGCTGGTGATTTGGGCATGTCAGGTAGGTGGTTCCGGCGAGTCGAGCAGGTGGTTCCGGCGTGCTCAGCAGGTGGTTCAGGCGGTTCTGGCAGGTGGTATCCGTCTGTTCGGGGTGTGGTTCCAGCATCTCATGCATATGGTTCTGGCACGTCTGAGATGTGGTTCCAGCCGGCCCGACAGGTGTTTCCGCAGTGTCCGCCAAGCGGTTCTGGCGTAGTTGGCAGGTGATTTTGGCATGACTGGCAGGTGGTTCCAGCAAGCCCGGCAGGTGATTCCAAAGTGTTCCCCAACTCGTTGTGGCGTAGCCGGCAGGTGATTTTTCCATGTCCGGCAGGTGGTTCTGGCCAGTCGAGCAGGTGGTTCCGGCGTGCTCGGCAGGTGCTTCCGGGGTCATTGGCACGGTGTTCTGGCATGTCTGAGAGGTGGTTCCTGCATGCCCGGCAAGTGATTCCGGTGTGTTCGCCAAGTGCTTCTGGCATAGTCGGCAGGTGATTTTGGCATGTCCGGCAGGTGGTTCAGGCGAGTTGAGCAGGCGGTTCCAACGTGCTTGGCAGGTGCTTCCGGCGTCTCCGGCACGTGTTTCTGGCACATCTGACAGGTGGTTCCGGCATGCCCGAAAGGTGATTCCGGTCTGTCCGGTAGGTGGTTCCAGCCTGCACGGCATGTGGTTCTGGTACGTCTCAGAGGTGGTTGCGCATGCCCAACAGGTGATTCCGGACTGTCCGCCACATGGTTCTGGCACGTCTGAGAGGTGGTTCCGGCATGCCCGGCAGGTCATCCCAGAGAGTCCTCCAAGTGGTTCTGGCATAACACGCAGGTGATTTTGGCGTGTCTGGCAGGTTGTTCCGTTGTGCTTGGCAGGTGGTTCAGGCTTGGGCGGCAGGTGGTTCCAGACTGTCCAGGACGTGTTTCCAGCTTCTCCGGCAGGTGGTTCTGGTGCGTCTGAGAGGTGGTTCCGCCATGGTGGGCAGGTGATTCCGGACCGTCCCCCAGGTGGTTCTGGCATAGCCAGCATTTGATATTGGCCTGTCAGGCAGGTGGTTCCAGCGATTCGAACAGGTGGCTCCGGCGTGCTCGGCAGGTGGTTCCGGTCTGTCCGGTAGGTGATTCCGTCGTGTCCGGCACGTGCTTCCGGCACGTCTGAGAGGTGGTTCCGGCATGCGCGACAGGTGATTTCGGAGTGTCCGCCAGGTGGTTCTGGCGTACCCGGCAGGTGATTTTGGCGTGTCCGGCAGGTGTTTCTGGCGAGTCGAGCAGGTGGCTCCGGCATGCTCGGCAGGTGCTTCCGGCGTCTCTGGCACGTGGTTCTGGTGTGTCTGAGAGCTGGTTCCGGCATGTCCGGCAGATGATTCCGGAGTGTCCGCCAAGTGGTTCTGGCATACCCGTCTGGTGATTTGGGAATGTCAGGTAGATGGTTCCGGCGAGTCAAGCAGGTGGCTCCGGCGTGCTGGGCAGGTTGTTCAGACGGGTCTGGCAGGTGTTTTCCGTCTGTTCGGGGTGTGGTTCCAGCATCTCATGCACATGGTTCTGGCACGTCTGAGATGTGGTTCCGGCCGGCCCGACAGGTGTTTCCACAGTGTCCGCCAAGTGGTACTGGCGTAGTTGGCAGGTGATTTTGGCATGACCGGCAGGTGGTTCCAGCAAGCCCGGCAGGTGATTCCGAAGTGTTCCCCAACTGGTTGTGGCGTAGCCGGCAGGTGATTTTTGCGTGTCCGGCAGGTGGTTCTGGCGAGTCGAGCAGGTGGTTCCGGCGTGCTCGGCAGGTGCTTCCGGGGTCATTGGCACGTGGTTCTGGCATATCTGAGAGGTGGTTCCGGCATGCCCGGCAGGTGATTCCGGAGTGTTCGCCAAGTGTTTCCAGCGTAGCCGGCAGGTGATTTTGCACGTCCAGCGGTCGTTCCGGCGGGTCGAGCCGGTGGTTCCGGCGTGTCCGGCAGGTGGTTCCGGTCTGTCCGGCAGGTGGTTCTGTGGTGTCCGGCACGAGGTTCAGTCTGAGAGGCTGTGCCGGCATGCCCCTCACGTGATTCCGGCTTGTCCCCGAAGTGGTGCTGGTGTAGCGGGCAGGTGATTTTGGCGTGTCCGGCAGGTGGTTCAGGCGAGTTGAGCAGGTGGTTGCGACGTGCTCGGCAGGTGCTTCCGGAGTCTCCGGCACGTGTTTCTGGCACATCTGACTGGTGGTTCCGGCATGCCCAAAAGTTGATTCCGGTCTGTCCGGTAGGTGGTTCCGGCGTGCACGGCACGTGGTTCTGGTACGTCTCAGAGGTGGCTGCGTATGCCCAACAGGTGATTCCGGACTGTCCGCCACGTGCTTCTGGCACGTCTGAGAGGTGGTTCCAACATGCCCGGCAGGTCATTTCGGAGAGTCGCCCAAGTGGTTCTGGCGTAGCCCGCAGGTGATTTTGGCGTGTCCGGCAGGTGGTTCCGCCGTGCTCGGCAGGTGGTTCAGGCATGGCCGTCACGTGGTTCCAGTCTGTCCAGGACGTGTTTCCAGCTTCTCCGGCAGGTGGTTCTGCTACGTCTGAGAGGTGGTTCCGCCATAGCTGGCAGGTGATCCCGGACTGTCCCCCAGGTGGTTCTGGCATAGCCAGCAGTTGATATTGGCCTGTCCGGCAGGTGGTTCCAGCGAGTCGAACAGGTGGCTCCGGCGTTCTTGGCAGGTGGTTCCGGTCTGTCCGGTAGGTGTTTCCGGCGTGTCTGGCACGTGCTTCCGGCACGTCTGTGAGGTGGTTCCGGCATGCGCGGCAGGTGATTCCGTAGTGTCCGCCAGGTGGTTCTGGCATACCCGGCAGGGGATTTTGGCGTGTCCGGCAGGTGTCTCTGGCGAGTCGAGCAGGTGGCTCCGGCATGCTCGGCAGGTGCTTCCGGGGTCTCCGCCACTTGGTTCTGGTGTGTCTGAGAGCTGGTTCCGGCATGTCCGGCGGATGATTCCGGAGTGTCCGCCAAGTGGTTCTGGCATACCCAGCAGGTGATTTTGGCGTGTCAGGGAGGTGGTACCGGTGAGTCGAGCAGGTGGTTCAGGCGGTTCTGGCAGGTGGTATCCCTCTGTTCGGGGTGTGGTTCCAGCATCTCATGAACACGTTTCTGGCACGTCTGAGATGTGGTTCCAGCCGGCCCGACAGGTGTTTCCGCAGTGTCCGCCAAGCGGTTCTGGCGTAGTTGGCAGGTGATTTTGGCATGACTGGCAGGTGGTTCCAGCAAGCCTGGCAGGTGATTCCAAAGTGTTCCCCAACTGGTTGTGGCGTAGACGGCAGGTGAATTTTCCATGTCCGGCAGGTGGTTCTGGCCAGTCGAGCAGGTGGTTCCGGCGTGCTCGGCTGGTGCTTCCGGGGTCATTGGCACGGGGTTCTGGCATGTCTGAGAGGTGGTTCCTGCATGCCCGGCAAGTGATTCCGGTGTGTTCGCCAAGTGGTTCTGGCATAGTCGGCAGGTGATTTTGGCATGTCCGGCAGGTGGTTCAGGCGAGTTGAGCAGGCGGTTCCAACGTGCTTGGCAGGTGCTTCCGGCGTCTCCGGCACGTGTTTCTGGCACATCTGACATGTGGTTCCGGCTGCCCGAAAGGTGATTCCGGTCTGTCCGGTAGGTGGTTCCAGCCTGCACGGCATGTGGTTCTGGTACGTCTCAGAGGTGGTTGCGCATGCCCAACAGGTGATTCCGGACTGTCCGCCTCATGGTTCTGGCACGTCTGAGAGGTGGTTCCGGCATGCCCGGCAGGTCATCCCAGAGAGTCCTCCAAGTGGTTCTGGCATAACACGCAGGTGATTTTGGCGTGTCTGGCAGGTTGTTCCGTTGTGCTTGGCAGGTGGTTCAGGCTTGGCAGGCAGGTGGTTCCAGACTGTCCAGGACGTGTTTCCAGCTTCTCCGGCAGGTGGTTCTGGTGCGTCTGAGAGGTGGTTCCACCATGGTGGGCAGGTGATTCCGGACCGTCCCCCAGGTGGTTCTGGCATAGCCAGCATTTGATATTGGCCTGTCAGGCAGGTGGTTCCAGCGATTCGAACAGGTGGCTCCGGCGTGCTCGGCAGGTGGTTCCGGTCTGTCCGGTAGGTGATTCCGGCGTGTCCGGCACGTGCTTCCGGCACGTCTGAGAGGTGGTTCCGGCATGCGCGACAGGTGATTTCGGAGTGTCCGCCAGGTGGTTCTGGCGTACCCGGCAGGTGATTTTGGCGTGTCCGGCAGGTGTTTCTGGCGAGTCGAGCAGGTGGCTCTGGCATGCTCGGCAGGTGCTTCCGGCGTCTCCGGCACGTGGTTCTGCTGTGTCTGAGAGCTGGTTCCGGCATGTCCGGCAGATGATTCCGGAGTGTCCGCCAAGTGGTTCTGGCATACCCGTCTGGTGATTTGGGCATGTCAGGTAGATGGTTCCGGCGAGTCGAGCAGGTGGCTCCGGCGTGCTGGGCAGGTTGTTCAGACGGGTCTGGCAGGTGTTTTCCGTCTGTTCGGGGTGTGGTTCCAGCATCTCATGCACATGGTTCTGGCACGTCTGAGATGTGGTTCCGGCCGGCCCGACAGGTGTTTCCACAGTGTCCGCCAAGTGGTACTGGCGTAGTTGGCAGGTGATTTTGGCATGACCGGCAGGTGGTTCCAGCAAGCCCGGCAGGTGATTCCGAAGTGTTCCCCAACTGGTTGTGGCGTAGCCGGCAGGTGATTTTTGCGTGTCCGGCAGGTGGTTCTGGCGAGTCGAGGAGGTGGTTCCGGCGTGCTCGGCAGGTGCTTCCGGGGTCATTGGCACGTGGTTCTGGCATATCTGAGAGGTGGTTCCGGCATGCCCGGCAGGTGATTCCGGAGTGTTCGCCAAGTGTTTCCGGCGTAGCCGGCAGGTGATTTTGCACGTCCAGCGGTCGTTCCGGCGGGTCGAGCCGGTGGTTCCGGCGTGTCCGGCAGGTGGTTCCGGTCTGTCCGGCAGGTGGTTCTGTGGTGTCCGGCACGAGGTTCAGTCTGAGAGGCTGTGCCGGCATGCCCCTCACGTGATTCCGGCTTGTCCCCGAAGTGGTGCTGGTGTAGCGGGCAGGTGATTTTGGCGTGTCCGGCAGGTGGTTCAGGCGAGTTGAGCAGGTGGTTGCGACGTGCTCGGCAGGTGCTTCCGGAGTCTCCGGCACGTGTTTCTGGCACATCTGACTGGTGGTTCCGGCATGCCCAAAAGTTGATTCCGGTCTGTCCGGTAGGTGGTTCCGGCGTGCACGGCACGTGGTTCTGGTACGTCTCAGAGGTGGCTGCGTATGCCCAACAGGTGATTCCGGACTGTCCGCCACGTGCTTCTGGCACGTCTGAGAGGTGGTTCCAACATGCCCGGCAGGTCATTTCGGAGAGTCGTCCAAGTGGTTCTGGCGTAGCCCGCAGGTGATTTTGGCGTGCTCGGCAGGTGGTTCCGCCGTGCTTGGCAGGTGGTTCAGGCGTGGCCGTCACGTGGTTACAGTCTGTCCAGGACGTGTTTCCAGCTTCTCCGGCATGTGGTTCTGGTACGTCTGAGAGGTGGTTCCGCCATGGCAGGCAGGTGATTCCGGACCGTCCCCCAGGTGGTTCTGGCATAGCCAGCAGTTGATATTGGCCTGTCCGGCAGGTGGTTCCAGCGAGTCGAACAGGTGGCTCCGGCGTGCTCGGCAGGTGGTTCCGGTCTGTCCGGTAGGTGATTCCGGGGTGTCCGGCACGTGCTTCCGGCACGTCTGAGAGGTGGTCCCGGCATGCGCGACAGGTGATTTCGGAGTGTCCGCCAGGTGGTTCTGGCGTACCCGGCAGGTGATTTTGGCGTGTCCGGCAGGTGTTTCTGGCGAGTCGAGCAGGTGGCTCCGGCATGCTCGGCAGGTGCTTCCGGCGTCTCCGGCACGTGGTTCTGGTGTTTCTGAGAGCTGGTTCCGGCATGTCCGGCAGATGATTCCGGAGTGTCCGCCAAGTGGTTCTGGCATACCCGGCTGGTGATTTGGGCATGTCAGGTAGGAGGTTCCGGCGAGTCGTGCAGGTGGCTCCGGCGTGCTCGGCAGGTTGTTCAGACGGGTCTGGCAGGTGTTTTCCGTCTGTTCGGGGAGTGGTTCCAGCATCTCATGCACATGGTTCTGGCACGTCTGAGATGTGGTTCCGGCCGGCCCGACAGGTGTTTCCACAGTGTCCGCCAAGTGGTACTGGCGTAGTTGGCAGGTGATTTTGGCATGACCGGCAGGTGGTTCCAGCAAGCCCGGCAGGTGATTCCGAAGTGTTCCCCAACTGGTTGTGGCGTAGCCGGCAGGTGATTTTTGCGTGTCCGGCAGGTGGTTCTGGCGAGTCGTGCAGGTGGTTCCGGCGTGCTCGGCAGGTGCTTCCGGGGTCATTGGCACGTGGTTCTGGCATATCTGAGAGGTGGTTCCAGCATGCCCGGCAGGTGATTCCGGAGTGTTCGCCAAGTGTTTCCGGCGTAGCCGGCAGGTGATTTTGCCTGTCCAGCGGTCGTTCCGGCGGGTCGAGCCGGTGGTTCCGGCGTGTCCGGCAGGTGGTTCCGGTCTGTCCGGCAGGTGGTTCTGTGGTGTCCGGCACGAGGTTCAGTCTGAGAGGCTGTGCCGGCATGCCCCTCACGTGATTCCGGCTTGTCCCCGAAGTGGTGCTGGTGTAGCGGGCAGGTGATTTTGGCGTGTCCGGCAGGTGGTTCAGGCGAGTTGAGCAGGTGGTTGCGACGTGCTCGGCAGGTGCTTCCGGAGTCTCCGGCACGTGTTTCTGGCACATCTGACTGGTGGTTCCGGCATGCCCAAAAGTTGATTCCGGTCTGTCCGGTAGGTGGTTCCGGCGTGCACGGCACGTGGTTCTGGTACGTCTCAGAGGTGGCTGCGTATGCCCAACAGGTGATTCCGGACTGTCCGCCACGTGCTTCTGGCACGTCTGAGAGGTGGTTCCAACATGCCCGGCAGGTCATTTCGGAGAGTCGTCCAAGTGGTTCTGGCGTAGCCCGCAGGTGATTTTGGCGTGTCCGGCAGGTGGTTCCGCCGTGCTCGGCAGGTGGTTCAGGCATGGCCGTCACGTGGTTCCAGTCTGTCCAGGACGTGTTTCCAGCTTCTCCGGCAGGTGGTTCTGGTACGTCTGAGAGGTGGTTCCGCCATGGCTGGCAGGTGATCCCGGACTGTCCCCCAGGTGGTTCTGGCATAGCCAGCAGTTGATATTGGCCTGTCCGGCAGGTGGTTCCAGCGAGTCGAACAGGTGGCTCCGGCGTTCTTGGCAGGTGGTTCCGGTCTGTCCGGTAGGTGTTTCCGGCGTGTCTGGCACGTGCTTCCGGCACGTCTGTGAGGTGGTTCCGGCATGCGCGGCTGGTGATTCCGTAGTGTCCGCCAGGTGGTTCTGGCATACCCGGCAGGTGATTTTGGCGTGTCCGGCAGGTGTCTCTGGCGAGTCGAGCAGGTGGCTCCGGCATGCTCGGCAGGTGCTTCCGGCATCTCCGCCACTTGGTTCTGGTGTGTCTGAGAGCTGGTTCCGGCATGTCCGGCGGATGATTCCGGAGTGTCCGCCAAGTGGTTCTGGCATAACCAGCAGGTGATTTTGGCGTGTCAGGGAGGTGGTACCGGTGACTCGAGCAGGTGGTTCAGGCGGTTCTGGCAGGTGGTATCCGTCTGTTCGGGGTGTGGTTCCAGCATCTCATGAACACGTTTCTGGCACGTCTGAGATGTGGTTCCAGCCGGCACGACAGGTGTTTCCGCAGTGTCCGCCAAGCGGTTCTGGCGTAGTTGGCAGGTGATTTTGGCATGACTGGCAGGTGGTTCCAGCAAGCCTGGCAGGTGATTCCAAAGTGTTCCCCAACTGGTTGTGGCGTAGCCGGCAGGTGATTTTTCCATGTCTGGCAGGTGGTTCTGGCCAGTCGAGCAGGTGGTTCCAACGTGCTTGGCAGGTGCTTCCAGCGTCTCCGGCACGTGTTTCTGGCACATCTGACAGGTGGTTCCGGCATGCCCGAAAGGTGATTCCGGTCTGTCCGGTAGGTGGTTCCAGCCTGCACGGCATGTGGTTCTGGTACGTCTCAGAGGTGGTTGCGCATGCCCAACAGGTGATTCCGGACTGTCCGCCACATGGTTCTGGCACGTCTGAGAGGTGGTTCCGGCATGCCCGGCAGGTCATCCCAGAGAGTCCTCCAAGTGGTTCTGGCATAACACGCAGGTGATTTTGGCGTGTCTGGCAGGTTGTTCCGTTGTGCTTGGCAGGTGGTTCAGGCTTGGCCGGCAGGTGGTTCCAGACTGTCCAGGACGTGTTTCCAGCTTCTCCGGCAGGTGGTTCTGGTACGTCTGAGAGGTGGTTCCGCCATGGAGGGCAGGTGATTCCGGACCGTCCCCCAGGTGGTTCTGGCATAGCCAGCAGTTGATATTGGACTGTCCGGCAGGTGGTTCCAGCGAGTCGAACAGGTGGCTCCGGCGTGCTCGGCAGGTGGTTCCGGTCTGTCCGGTAGGTGATTCCGGCGTGTCCGACGCGTGCTTCCGGCACGTCTGATAGGTGGTTCCGGCATGCGCGACAGGTGATTTCGGAGTGTCCGCCAGGTTGTTCTGGCGTACCCGGCAGGTGATTTTTGCGTGATCGGCAGGTGGTTCTGGCGAGTCGAGCAGGTGGTTCCGGCGTGCTCGGCTGGTGCTTCCGGGGTCATTGGCACGGGGTTCTGGCATGTCTGAGAGGTGGTTCCTGCATGCCAGGCAAGTGATTCCGGAGTGTTCGCCAAGTGGTTCTGGCATAATCGGCAGGTGATTTTATCATGTCCGGCAGGTGGTTCAGGCGAGTTGAGCAGGTGGTTCCAACGTGCTTGGCAGGTGCTTCCGGCGTCTCCGGCACGTGTTTCTGGCACATCTGACTGGTGGTTCCGGCATGCCCGAAAGGTGATTCCGGTCTGTCCGGTAGGTTTTTCCAGCCTGCACGGCATGTGGTTCTGGTACGTCTCAGAGGTGGTTGCGCATGCCCAACAGGTGATTCCGGACTGTCCGCCACATGGTTCTGGCACGTCTGAGAGGTGGTTCCGGCATGCCCGGCAGGTCATCCCAGAGAGTCCTCCAAGTGGTTCTGGCATAACACGCAGGTGATTTTGGCGTGTCTGGCAGGTTGTTCCGTTGTGCTTGGCAGGTGGTTCAGGCTTGGCCGGCAGGTGGTTCCAGACTGTCCAGGACGTGTTTCCAGCTTCTCCGGCAGGTGGTTCTGGTACGTCTGAGAGGTGGTTCCGCCATGGCTGGCAGGTGATTCCGGACCGTCCCCCAGGTGGTTCTGGCATAGCCAGCAGTTGATATTGGCCTGTCCGGCAGGTGGTTCCAGCGAGTCGAACAGGTGGCTCCGGCGTGCTCGGCAGGTGGTTCCGGTCTGTCCGGTAGGTGATTCCGGCGTGTCCGGCACGTGCATCCGGCACGTCTCAGAGGTGGTTCCGGCATGCCCGGCAGGTGATTCCAGAGTGTTCGCCAAGTGTTTCCGGCCTAGCCGGCAGGTGATTTTGCATGTCCAGCGGTCGTTCCGGCGGGTCGAGCCGGTGGTTCCGGCGTGTCCGGCAGGTGGTTCCGGTCTGTCCGGCAGGTGGTTCTGTGGTGTCCGGCACGAGGTTCAGTCTGAGAGGCTGTGCCGGCATGCCCCTCACGTGATTCCGGCTTGTCCCCGAAGTGGTGCTGGTGTAGCGGGAAAGTGATTTTGGCGTGTCCGGCAGGTGGTTCAGGCGAGTTGAGCAGGTGGTTCCAACGTGCTCGGCAGGTGCTTTCGGCGTCTCCGGCACATGTTTCTGGCACATCTGACTGGTGGTTCCGGCATGCCCAAAAGTTGATTCCGGTCTGTCCGGTAGGTGGTTCCGGCGTGCACGGCACGTGGTTCTGGTACGTCTCAGAGGTGGTTGCGTATGCCCAACAGGTGATTCCGGACTGTCCGCCACGTGCTTCTGGCACATCTGAGAGGTGGTTATAACATGCCCGGCAGTTCATTTCGGAGAGTCGTCCAAGTGGTTCTGGCGTAGCCCGCAGGTGATTTTGGCGTGTCCGGCAGGTGGTTCCGCCGTGCTCGGCAGGTGGTTCAGGCATGGCCGTCACGTGGTTCCAGGCTGTCCAGGACGTGTTTCCAGCTTCTCCGGCAGGTGGTTCTGGTACGTCTGAGAGGTGGTTGTGCATGCCCAACAGGTGATTCCGGACTGTCCGCCACATGGTTCTGGCACGTCTGAGAGGTGGTTCCGGCATGCTCCGCAGGTCATCCCAGAGAGTCCTCCAAGTGGTTCTGGCATAACACGCAGGTGATTTTGGCGTGCCTGGCAGGTTGTTCCGTTGTGCTTGGCAGGTGGTTCAGGCTTGGCCGGCAGGTGGTTCCAGACTGTCCAGGACGTGTTTCCAGCTTCTCCGGCAGGTGGTTCTGGTACGTCTGAGAGGTGGTTCCGCCATGGCTGGCAGGTGATTCCGGACCGTCCCCCAGGTGGTTCTGGCATAGCAAGCAGTTGATATTGGCCTGTCCGGCAGGTGGTTCCAGCGAGTCGAACAGGTGGCTCCGGCGTGCTCGGCAGGTGGTTCCGGTCTGTCCGGCAGGTGATTTTGGCGTGTCCGGCAGGTGTTTCTGGCAAGTGGAGCAGGTGGCTCCGGCATGCTCGGCAGGTGCTTCCGGCGTCTCCGGCACGTGGTTCTGGTGTGTCTGAGAGCTGGTTCCGGCATGTCCGGCAGATGATTCCGGAGTGTCCGCCAAGTGGTTCTGGCATACCCGGCTGGTGATTTGGGCATGTCAGGTAGGTGGTTCCGGCGAGTCAAGCAGGTGGCTCCGGCGTGCTCGGCAGGTTGTTCAGACGGGTCTGGCAGGTGTTTTCCGTCTGTTAGGGGTGTGGTTCCAGCATCTCATGCACATGGTTCTGGCACGTCTGAGATGTGGTTCCGGCCGGCCCGACAGGTGTTTCCACAGTGTCCGCCAAGTGGTACTGGCGTAGTTGGCAGGTGATTTTTGCGTGTCCGGCAGGTGGTTCTGGCGAGTCGAGCAGGTGGTTCCGGCGTGCTCGGCTGGTGCTTCCGGGGTCATTGGCACGGGGTTCTGGCATGTCTCAGAGGTGGTTCCTGCATGCCCGGCAAGTGATTCCGGAGTGTTCGCCAAGTGGTTCTGGCATAGTCGGCAGGTGATTTTGGCATGTCCGGCAGGTGGTTCAGGCGAGTTGAGCAGGTGGTTCCAACGTGCTTGGCAGGTGCTTCCGGCGTCTCCGGCACGTGTTTCTGGCACATCTGACAGGTGGTTCCGGCATGCCCGAAAGGTGATTCCGGTCTGTCCGGTAGGTGGTTCCAGCCTGCACGGCATGTGGTTCTGGTACGTCTCAGAGGTGGTTGCGCATGCCCAACAGGTGATTCCGGACTGTCCGCCACATGGTTCTGGCACGTCTGAGAGGTGGTTCCGGCATGCCAGGCAGGTCATCCCAGAGAGTCCTCCAAGTGGTTCTGGCATAACACCCAGGTGATTTTGGCGTGTCTGGCAGGTTGTTCCGTTGTGCTTGGCAGGTGGTTCAGGCTTGGCCGGCAGGTGGTTCCAGATTGTCCAGGACGTGATTCCAGCTTCTCCGGCAGGTGGTTCTGGTACGTCTGAGAGGTGGTTCCGCCATGGCTGGCAGGCGATTCCGGACCGTCCCCCAGGTCGTTCTGGGATAGCCAGCAGTTAATATTGGCCTGTCAGGCAGGTGGTTCCAGCGAGTCGAACAGGTGGCTCCGGCGTGCTCGGAAGGTGGTTCCGGTCTGTCCGGTAGGTGAATCCGGCGTGTCCGGCACGTGCTTCCGGCACGTCTGAGAGGTGGTTCCGGCATGTGTGACAGGTGATTTCGGAGTGTCCGCCAGGTGGTTCTGGCGTACCCGGCAGGTGATTTTGGCGTGTCCGGCAGGTGTTTCTGGCGAGTCGAGCAGGTGGCTCCGGCATGCTCGGCAGGTGCTTCCGGCGTCTCCGGCACGTGGTTCTGGTGTGTCTGAGAGCTGGTTCCGGCATGTCCGGCAGATGATTCCGGAGTGTCCGCCAAGTGGTTCTGGCATACCCCGCTGGCGATTTGGGCATGTCAGGTAGGTGGTTCCGGCGAGTCGAGCAGGTGGCTCCGGCGTGCTCGGCAGGTTGTTCAGACGGGTCTGGCAGGTGTTTTCCGTCTGTTCGGGGTGTGGTTCCAGCATCTCCTGCACATGGTTCTGGCACGTCTGAGATGTGGTTCCGGCCGGCCAGACAGGTGTTTCCACAGTGTCCGCCAGGTGGTACTGGCGTAGTTGGCAGGTGATTTTGGCATGACCGGCAGGTGGTTTCAGCAAGCCCGCCAGGTGATTCCGAAGTGTTCCCCAACTGGTTGTGGCGTAGCCGGCAGGTGATTTTTGCGTGTCCGGCAGGTGGTTCTGGCGAGTCGAGCAGGTGGTTCGGGCGTGCTCGGCAGGTGCTTCCGGGGTCATTGGCACGTGGTTCTGGCATATCTGAGAGGTGGTTCCGGCATGCCCGGCAGGTGATTCCGGAGTGTTCGCCAAGTGTTTCCGGCGTAGCCGGCAGGTGATTTTGCATGTCCAGCGGTCGTTCCTGCGGGTCGAGCCGGTGGTACCGGCGTGTCCAGCAGGTGGATCCGGTCTGTCCGGCAGGTGGTTCTGTGGTGTCCGGCACGAGGTTCAGTATGAGAGGCTGTGCCGGCATGCCCCTCACGTGATTCCCGCTTGTCCCAGAAGTGCTGCTGGTGTAGCGGGCAGGTGATATTGGCGTGTCCGGCAGGTGGTTCAGGCGAGTTGAGCAGGTGGTTGCGACGTGCTCGGCAGGTGCTTCCGGCGTCTCCGGCACGTGTTTCTGGCACATCTGACTGGTGGTTCCGGCATGCCCAAAAGTTGATTCCGGTCTGTCCGGTAGGTGGTTCCGGCGTGCACGGCACGTGGTTCTGGTACGTCTCAGAGGTGGTTGCGTATGCCCAACAGGTGATTCCGGACTGTCCGCCACGTGCTTCTGGCACGTCTGAGAGGTGGTTCCAACATGCCCGGCAGGTCATTTCGGAGAGTCGTCCAAGCGGTTCTGGCGTAGCCCGCAGTTGATTTTGGCGTGTCCGGCAGGTGGATCCGCCGTGCTCGGCAGGTGGTTCAGGCATGGCCGTCAGGTGGTTCCAGTCTGTCCAGGACGTGTTTCCAGCTTCTCCGGCAGGTGGTTCTGGTACGTCTGAGAGGTGGTTCCGCCATGGCTGGCAGGTGATCCCGGACTGTCCCCCAGGTGGTTCTGGCATAGCCAGCAGTTGATATTGGCCTGTCCGGCAGGTGGTTCCAGCGAGTCGAACAGGTGGCTCCGGCGTTCTTGGCGGGTGGTTCCGGTCTGTCCAGTAGGTGTTTCCGGCGTGTCGGGCACGTGCTTCCGGCACGTCTGAGAGGTGGTTCCGGCATGCGCGACAGGTGTTTCCTTAGTGTCCGCCAGGTGGTTCTGATATACCCGGCAGGTGATTTTGGCGTGTCCGGCAGGTGTTTCTGGCGAGTCGAGCAGGTGGCTCCGGCATGCTCGACAGGTGCTTCCGGCGTCTCCGGCACGTGGTTCTGGTGTGTCTGAGAGCTGGTTCCGGCATGTCCGGCAGATGATTCCGGAGTGTCCGCCAAGTGGTTCTGGCATACCCAGCAGGTGATTTTGGCGTGTCAGGGAGGTGGTACCGGTGAGTCGAGCAGGTGGTTCCGGCGTGCTCAGCAGGTGGTTCAGGCGGTTCTGGCAGGTGGTATCCGACTGTTCGGGGTGTGGTTCCAGCATCTCATGAACACGTTTCTGGCACGTCTGAGATGTGGTTCCAGCCGGCCCGACAGGTGTTTCCGCAGTGTCTGCCAACCGGTTCTGGCGTAGTTGGCAGGTGATTTTGGCATGACTGGCAGGTGGTTCCAGCAAGCCTGGCAGGTGATTCCAAAGTGTTCAACAACTGGTTGTGGCGTAGCCAGGGGGTGATTTTTGCGTGATCGGCAGGTGGTTCTGGCGAGTCGAGCAGATGGTTCCGGCGTGCTCGGCTGGTGCTTCCGGGGTCATTGGCACGGGGTTCTGGCATGTCTGAGAGGTGGTTCCTGCATGCCCGGCAAGTGATTCCGGAGTGTTCGCCAAGTGGTTCTGGCATAGTCGGCAGGTGATTTTGGCATGTCCGGCAGGTGGTTCAGGCGAGTTGAGCAGGTGGTTCCAACGTGCTTGGCAGGTGCTTCCGGCGTCTCCGGCACGTGTTTCTGGCACATCTGACAGGTGGTTCCGGCATGCCCGAAAGGTGATTCCGGTCTGTCCGGTAGGTGGTTCCAGCCTGCACGGCATGTGGTTCTGGTACGTCTCAGAGGTGGTTGCGCATGCCCAACAGGTGATTCCGGACTGTCCGCCACATGGTTCTGGCACGTCTGAGCGTTGGTTCCGGCATGCCCGGCAGGTCATCCCAGAGAGTCCTCCAAGTGGTTCTGGCATAACACGCAGGTGATTTTGGCGTGTCTGGCAGGTTGTTCCGTTGTGCTTGGCAGGTGGTTCAGGCTTGGCCGGCAGGTGGTTCCAAACTGTCCAGGACGTGTTTCCAGCTTCTCCGGCAGGTGGTTCTGGTACGTCTGAGAGGTGGTTCCGCCATGGCTGGCAGGTGATTCCGGACCATCCCCCAGGTGGTTCTGGCATAGCCAGCAGTTGATATTGGCCTGTCCGGAAGGTGGTTCCAGCGAGTCGAACAGGTGGCTCCGGCGTGCTCGGCAGGTGGTTCGGGTCTGTCCGGTAGGTGATTCCGGCGTGTCCGGCACGTGCTTCCGGCACGTCTGAGAGGTGGTTCCGGCATGCGCGACAGGTGATTCCGGAGTGTCCGCCAGGTGGTTCTGGCATACCCGGCTGGTGATTTGGGCATGTCAGGTAGGTGGTTCCGGCGAGTCGAGCAGGTGGCTCCGGCGTGCTCGGCAGGTTGTTCAGACGGGTCTGGCAGGTGTTTTCCATCTGTTCGGGGTGTGGTTCCAGCATCTCATGCACATGGTTCTGGCACGTCTGAGATGTGGTTCCGGCCGGCCCGACAGGTGTTTCCACAGTGTCCGCCAAGTGGTACAGGCTTAGTTGGCAGGTGATTTTGGCATGACCGGCAGGTGGTTCCAGCAAGCCCGGAAGGTGATTCCGAAGTGTTCCCCAACTGGTTGTGGCGGAGCCGGCAGGTGATTTCTGCGTGTCCGGCAGGTGGTTCTGGCGGGTCGAGCAGGTGGTTCCGGCGTGCTCGGCAGGTGCTTCCGGGGTCATTGGCACGTGGTTCTGGCATATCTGAGAGGTGGTTCCGGCATGCCCGGCAGGTGATTCCGGAGTGTTCGCCAAGTGTTTGCGGCGTAGCCGGCAGGTGATTTTGCATGTCCAGCGGTCGTTCCGGCGGGTCGAGCCGGTGGTTCCGGCGTGTCCGGCAGGTGGTTCCGGTCTGTCCGGCAGGTGGTTCTGTGGTGTCCGGCACGAGGTTCAGTCTGAGAGGCTGTGCTGGCATGCCCCTCACGTGATTCCGGATTGTCCCCGAAGTGGTGCTGGTGTAGCGGGCAGGTGATTTTGGCGTGTCCAGCAGGTGGTTCAGGCGAGTTGAGCAGGTGGTTGCGACGTGCTCGGCAGGTGCTTCTGGCGTCTCCGGCACGTGTTTCTGGCACATCTGACTGGTGGTTCCGGCATGCCCAAAATTTGATTCCGGTCTGTCCGGTAGGTGGTTCCGGCGTGCACGGCACATGGTTCTGGTACGTCTCAGAGGTGGTTGCGTATGCCCAACAGGTGATTCCGGACTGTCCGTCACGTGCTTCTGGCACGTCTGAGAGGTGGTTCCAACATGCCCGGCAGGTCATTTCGGTGAGTCGTCCAAGTGGTTCTGGCATAGCCCGCAGGTGATTTTGGCGTGTCCGGCAGGTGGTTCCGCCGTGCTCGGCAGGTGGTTCAGGCATGGCCGTCACGTGGTTCCAGTCTGTCCAGGACGTGTTTCCAGCTTCTCCGGCAGGTGGTTCTGGTACGTCTGAGAGGTGGTTCCGCCATGGCTGGCAGGTGATCCCGGACTGTCCCCCAGGTGGTTCTGGCATAGCCAGCAGTTGATATTGGCCTGTCCGGCAGGTGGTTCCAGCGAATCGAACAGGTGGCTCCGGCGTTCTTGGCAGGTGGTTCCGGGCTGTCCGGTAGGTGTTTCCGGCATGTCTGGCACGTGCTTCCGGCACGTCTGAGATGTGGTTCCGGCATGCGCGGCAGGTGATTCCGTAGTGTCCGTCAGGTGGTTCTGGCATACCCGGCAGGTGATTTTGGCGTGTCCGGCAGGTGTTTCTGGCGAGTCGAGCAGGTGGCTCCGGCATGCTCGGCAGGTGTTTCCGGCGTCTCCGGCACTTGGTTCTGGTGTGTCTGAGAGCTGGTTCCGGCATGTCCGGCAGATGATTCCGGAGTGTCCGCCAAGTGGTTCTGGCATACCCAGCAGGTGATTTTGGCGTGTCAGGGAGGTGGTACCGGTGAGTCGAGCAGGTGGTTCCGGCGTGCTCAGCAGGTGGTTCAGGCGGTTCTGGCAGGTGGTATCCGTCTGTTCGGGGTGTGGTTCCAGCATCTCATGAACACGTTTCTGGCACGTCTGAGATGTGGTTCCAGCCGGCCCGACAGGTGTTTCCGCAGTGTCCGCCAAGCGGTTATGGCGTAGTTGGCCGCTGATTTTGGCATGACTGGCAGGTGGTTCCAGCAAGCCTGGCAGGTGATTCCAAAGTGTTCCCCAACTGGTTGTGGCGTAGCCGGCAGGAGATTTTTGCGTGATCGGCAGGTGGTTCTGGCGAGTCGAGCAGGTGGTTCCGGCGTGCTCGGCTGGTGCTTCCGGGGTCATTGGCACGGGGTTCTGGCATGTCTGAGAGGTGGTTTCTGCATGCCCGGCAAGTGATTCCGGAGTGTTCGCCAAGTGGTTCTGGCATAGTCGGCAGGTGATTTTGGCATGTGTGGCAGGTGGTTCAGGCGAGTTGAGCAGGTGGTTCCCACGTGCACGGCAGGTGCTTCCGGCGTCTCCGGCACGTGTTTCTGGCACATCTGACTGGTGGTTCCGGCATGTCCAAAAGTTGATTCCGGTCTGTCCGGTAGGTGGTTCTGGCGTGCACGGCACGTGGTTCTCGTACGTGTCAGAGGTGGTTGCGTATGCCCAACAGGTGATTCCGGACTTTCCGTCACGTACTTCTGGCACGTCTGAGAGGTGGTTCCAACATGCCCGGCAGGTCATTTCGGAGAGTCGTCCAAGTGGTTCTGGCGTAGCCCGCAGGTGATTTTGGCGTGTCCGTCAGGTGGCTCCGCCGTGCTCGGCAGGTGGTTCAGGCATGGCCGTCACGTGGTTCCAGTCTGTCCAGGACGTGTTTCCAGCTTCTCCGGCAGGTGGTTCTGGTACGTCTGAGAGGTGGTTCCGCCATGGCTGGCAGGTGATGCCGGACTGTCCCCCAGGTGGTTCTGGCATAGCCAGCAGTTGATATTGGCCTGTCCGGCAGGTGGTTCCAGCGAGTTGAACAGGTGACTCTTTCGTTCTTGGCAGGTGGTTCCGGTCTGTCCGGTAGATGTTTCCGGCGTGTGTGGCACGTGCTTCCGGCACGCCTGAGAGGTGGTTCCGGCATGCGCGACAGGTGATTTCGGAGTGTCCGCCAGGTGGTTCTGGCGTACCCGGCAGGTGATTTTGGCGTGTCCGGCAGGTGTTTCTGGCGAGTCGAGCAGGTGGCTCCGGCATGCTCGGCAGGTGCTTCCGGCGTCTCCGGCACTTGGTTCTGGTGTGCCTGAGAGCTGGTTCTGGCATGTCCGGCAGATGATTCTGGAGTGTCCGCCAAGTGGTTCTGGCATACCCAGCAGGTGATTTTGGCGTGTCAGGGAGGTGGTACCGGTGAGTCGAGCAGGTGGTTCCGGCGTGCTCGGCAGGTGGTTCAGGCGGTTCTGGCAGGTGGTATCCGTCTCTTCGGGGTGTGGTTCCAGCATGTCATGAACACGTTTCTGGCACGTCTGAGATGTGGTTCCAGCCGGCCCGACAGGTGTTTCCGCAGTGTCCGCCAAGCGGTTCTGGCGTAGTTGGCAGGTGATTTTGGCATGACTGGCAGGTGGTTCCAGCAAGTCTGGCAGGTGATTCCAAAGTGTTCACCAACTGGTTGTGGCATAGCCGGGTGGTGATTTTTGCGTGATCGGCAGGTGGTTCTGCCGAGTTGAGCAGGTGGTTCCGGCGTGCTCGGCTGGTGCTTCCGGGGTCATTGGCACGGGGTTCTGGCATGTCTGAGAGGTGGTTCCTGCATGCCCGGCAAGTGATTCCGGAGTGTTCGCCAAGTGGTTCTGGCATAGTCGGCAGGTGATTTTGGCATGTCCGGCAGGTGGTTCAGGCGAGTTGAGCAGGTGGTTCCAACGTGCTTGGCAGGTGCTTCCGGCGTCTCCGGCACGTGTTTCTGGCACATCTGACTGGTGGTTCCGGCATGCCCAAAAGGTGATTCCGGTCTGTCCGGTAGGTGGTTCCAGCCTGCACGGCATGTGGTTCTGGTACGTCTCAGAGGTGGTTGCGCATGCCCAACAGGTGATTCCGGACTGTCCTCCACCTGGTTCTGGCACGTCTTAGCGTTGGTTCCGGCATGCCCGGCAGGTCATCCCAGAGAGTCCTCCAAGTGGTTCTGGCATAACACGCAGGTGATTTTGGCGTGTCTGGCAGGTTGTTCCGTTGTGCTTGGCAGGTGGTTCAGGCTTGGCCGGCAGGTGGTTCCAGACTGTCCAGGACGTGTTTCCAGCTTCTCCGGCAGGTGGTTCTGGTACGTCTGAGAGGTGGTTCCGCCATGGCTGGCAGGTGATCCCGGACTGTCCCCCAGGTGGTTCTGGCATAGCCAGCAGTTGATATTGGCCTGTCCGGCAGGTGGTTCCAGCGAGTCGAACAGGTGGCTCCTGCGTTCTTGTCAGGTGGTTCCGGTCTGTCCGGTAGGTGTTTCCGGCATGTCTGGCACGTGCTTCCGGCACGTCTGAGAGGTGGTTCCGGCATGCGCGACAGGTGATTTGGAATGTCCGCCAGGTGGTTCTGGCATACCCGGCAGGTGATTTTGGCGTGTCCGGCAGGTGTTTCTTGCGAGTCGAGCAGGTGGCTCCGGCATGCTCGGCAGGTGCTTCCGGCGTCTCCGGCACTTGGTTCTGGTGTGTCTGAGAGCTGGTTCCGGCATGTCCGGCAGATGATTCCGGAGTGTCCGCCAAGTGGTTCTGGCATACCCGGCTGGTGATTTGGGCATGTCAGGTAGGTGGTTCCGGCGAGTCGAGCAGGTGGCTCTGGCGTGCTCGGCAGGTTGTTCAGACGGGTCTGGCAGGTGTTTTCCGTCTGTTCGGGGTTTGGTTCCAGCATCTCATGCACATGGTTCTGGCACGTCTGAGATGTGGTTCCGGCCGGCCCGACAGGTGTTTCCGCAGTGTCCGCCAAGCGGTTCTGGTGTAGTTGGCAGGTGATTTTGGCATGACCGGCAGGTGGTTCCAGCAAGCCTGCAGGTGATTCCAAAGTGTTCACCAACTGGTTGTGGCGTAGCCGGCAGGTGATTTTTGCGTGATCGGCAGGTGGTTCTGGCGAGTCGAGCAGGTGGTTCCGGCGTGCTCGGCTGGTGATTCCGGGGTCATTGGCACGGGGTTCTGGCATGTCTGAGAGGTGGTTCCGGCATGCCCGGCAGGTGATTCCGGAGTGTTCGCCAAGTGTTTGCGGCGTAGCCGGCAGGTGATTTTGCATGTCCAGCGGTCGTTCCGGCGGGTCGAGCCGGTGGTTCCGGCGTGTCCGGCAGGTGGTTCCGTTCTGTGCGGCAGGTGGTTCTGTGGTGTCCGGCACGAGGTTCAGTCTGAGAGGCTGTGCCGGCTTGCCCCTCACGTGATTCCGGCTTTTCCCCGAAGTGGTGCTGGTGTAGCGGGCAGGTGATTTTGGCGTGTCCGGCAGGTGGTTCAGGCGAGATGAGCAGGTGGTTGCGACGTGCTCGGCAGGTGCTTCCGGCGTCTCCGGCACGTGTTTCTGGCACATCTGACTGGTGGTTCCGGCATGCCCAAAAGTTGATTCCGGTCTGTCCGGTAGGTGGTTCCGGCGTGCACGGCACGTGGTTCTGGTACGTGTCAGAGGTGGTTGCGTATGCCCAACAGGTGATTCCGGACTGTCCGCCACGTGCTTCTGGCACGTCTGAGAGGTGGTTCCAACATGCCCGACAGGTCATTTCGGAGAGTCGTCCAAGTGGTTCTGGCATAGCCCGCAGGTGATTTGCGCATGTCCGGCAGGTGGTTCAGGCATGGCCGTCACGTGGTTCCAGTCTGTCCAGGACGTGTTTCCAGCTTCTCCGGCAGGTGGTTCTGGTACATCTGAGAGGTGGTTCCTCCATGGCTGGCAGGTGATCCCGGACTGTCCCCCAGGTGGTTCTGGCATAGCCAGCAGTTGATATTGGCCTGTCCGGCAGGTGGTTCCAGGGAGTCGAACAGGTGGCTCCGGCGTTCTTGGCAGGTGGTTCCGGTCTGTCCGGTAGGTTTTTCCGGCGCGTCTGGCACGTGCTTCCGGCATGTCTGAGAGGTGGTTCCGGCATGCGCGGCAGGTGATTTTGGCGTGTCCGGCAGGTGTTTCTGGCGAGTCGAGCAGGTGGCTCCGGCATGCTCGGCAGGTGCTTCCGGCGTCTCCGGCACTTGGTTCTGGTGTGTCTGAGAGCTGGTTCCGGCATGTACGGCAGATGATTCCGGAGTGTCCGCCAAGTGGTTCTGGCATACCCAGCAGGTGATTTTGGCGTGTCAGGGAGGTGGTACCGGTGAGTCGAGCAGGTGGTTCCGGCGTGCTCAGCAGGTGGTTCAGGCGGTTCTGGCAGGTGGTATCCGTCTGTTCGGGGTGTGGTTCCAGCATCTCATGAACACGTTTCTGGCACGTCTGAGATGTGGTTCCAGCCGGCCCGACAGGTGTTTCCGCAGTGTCCGCCAAGCGGTTCTGGCGTAGTTGGCAGGTGATTTTGGCATGACTGGCAGGTGGTTCCAGCAAGCCTGGCAGGTGATTCAAAGGTGTTAACCAACTGGTTGTGGCGTAGCCGGCAGGTGATTTTTGCGTGATTGGCAGGTGGTTCAGGCGAGTCGAGCAGGTGGTTCCGGCGTGCTCGGCTGGTGATTCCGGGGTCATTGGCACGGGGTTCTGGCATGTCTGAGAGGTGGTTCCTGCATGCCCGGCAAGTGATTCCGGAGTGTTCGCCAAGTGGTTCTGGCATAGTCGGCAGGTGATTTTGGCATGTCCGGCAGGTGGTTCAGGCGAGTTGAGCAGGTGGTTCCAACGTGCTTGGCAGGTGCTTCCGGCGTCTCCGGCACGTGTTTCTGGCACATCTGACTGGTGGTTCCGGCATGCCCGAAACGTGATTCCGGTCTGTCCGGTAGGTGGTTCCAGCCTGCACGGCATGTGGTTCTGGTACGTCTCAGAGGTGGTTGCGCATGCCCAACAGGTGATTCCGGACTGTCCGCCACATGGTTCTGGCACATCTGAGAGGTGTTCCGGCATGCCCGGCAGGTCATCCCAGAGAGTCCTCCAAGTGGTTCTGGCATAACACGCAGGTGATTTTGGCGTGTCTGGCAGGTTGTTCCGTTGTGCTTGGCAGGTGGTTCAGGCTTGGCCGGCAGGTGGTTCCAGATTGTCCAGGACGTGTTTCCAGCTTCTCCGGCAGGTGGTTCTGGTACGTCTGAGAGATGGTTCCGCCATGGCTGGCAGGTGATTCCGGACCATCCCCCAGGTGGTTCTGGCATAGCCAGCAGTTGATATTGGCCTGTCCGGCAGGTGGTCTCAGCGAGTCGAACAGGTGGCTATGGCGTGCTCGGCAGGTGGTTCCGGTCTGTCCGGTAGGTGATTCCGGCGTGTCCGGCACGTGCTTCCGGCACGTCTGAGAGGTGGTTCCGGCATGCGCGACAGGTGATTTCGGAGTGTCCGCCAGGTGGTTCTGGCGTACCCGGCAGGTGATTTTGGCGTGTCCGGCAGGTGTTTCTGGCGAGTCGAGCAGGTGGCTCCAGCATGCTCGGCAGGTGCTTCCGGCGTCTCCGGCACGTGGTTCTGGTGTGTCTGACAGCTGGTTCTGGCATGTCCGGCAGATGATTCCGGAATGTCCGCCAAGTGGTTCTGGCATACCCTGCTGGTGATTTGGTCATGTCAGGTAGGTGGTTCCGGCGAGTCGAGCAGGTGGCTCCGGCGTGCTCGGCAGGTTGTTCAGACGGGTCAGGCAGGTGTTTTCCGTCTGTTCGGGGTGTGGTTCCAGCATCTCATGCACATGGTTCTGGCATGTCTGAGATGTGGCTCCGGCCGGCCCGACAGGTGTTTCCACAGTGTCCGCCAAGTGGTACTTGCGTAGTTGGCAGGTGATTTTGGCATGACCGGCAGGTGGTTCCAGCAAGCCCGGCAGGTGATTCCGAAGTGTTCCACAACTGGTTGTGGCGTAGCCGGCAGGTGATTTTTGCGTGTCCGGCAGTTGGTTCTGGCGAGTCGAGCAGGTGTTTCCGGCGTGCTCATCTGGTGCTACCGGGGTCATTCGCACGTGGTTCTGGCATATCTGAGAGGTGGTTCTGGCATGCCCGGCAGGTGATTCCGGAGTGTTCGCCAAGTGTTTGCGGCGTAGCCGACAGGTGATTTTGCATGTCCAGCGGTCGTTCCGGCGGGTCGAGCTGGTGGTTCCGGCGTGTCCGGCAGGTGGGTCCGGTCTGTCCAGCGGGTGGTTCTGTGGTGTCCGGCACGAGGTTCAGTCTGAGAGGCTGTGCCGGCATGCCCCTTACGTGATTCCCGCTTGTCCCCGAAGTGGTGCTGGTGTAGCGGGCTGGTGATTTTGGCGTGTCCGGCAGGTGGTTTAGGCGAGTTGAGCAGGTGGTTGCGACGTGCTCGGCAGGTGCTTCCGGCGTCTCCGGCACGTGTTTCTGGCACATCTGAGTGGTGGTTCCGGCATGCCCAAAAGTTGATTCCGGTCTGTCCGGTAGGTGGTTCCGGCGTGCACGGCACGTGGTTCTGGTACGTGTCAGAGGTGGTTGCGTATGCCCAACAGGTGATTCCGGACTGTCCGCCACGTGCTTCTGGCACGTCTGAGAGGTGGTTCCAACATGCCCGGCAGGTCATTTAGGAGAGTCGTCCAAGCGATTCTGGCGTAGCCCGCAGGTGATTTTGGCGTGTCCGGCAGGTGGATGCGCCGTGCTCGGCATGTGGTTCAGGCATGGCCGTCATGTGGTTCCAGTCTGTCCAGGACGTGTTTCCAGCTTCTCCGGCAGGTGGTTCTGGTACGTCTGAGAGGTGGTTCCGCCATGGCTGGCAGGTGATCCCGGACTGTCCCCCAGGTGGTTCTGGCATAGCCAGCAGTTGATATTGGCCTGTCCGGCAGGTGTTTCCAGCGAGTCGAACAGGTGGCTCCGGCGTTCTTGGCGGGTGGTTCCGGTCTGTCCGGTAGGTGTTTCCGGCGTCTCCGGCACGTGTTTCTGGCACATCTGACTGGTGGTTCCGGCATGCCCAAAAGTTGATTCTGGTCTGTCCGGTAGGTGGTTCCGGCGTGCACGGCACGTGGTTCTGGTACGTGTCAGTGGTGGTTGCGTATGCCCAACAGGTGATTCCGGACTGTCCGCCACATGGTTCTGGCACGTCTGGGACGTGGTTCCGGCATGCCCGGAAGGTCATCCCAGAGAGTCCTCCCAGTGGTTCTGGCATAACACACAGGTGATTTTGGCGTGTCTGGCAGGTTGTTCCGTTGTGCTTGGCAGGTGGTTCAGGCTTGGCCGGCAGGTGGTTCCAGACTGTCCAGGACGTGTTTCCAGCTTCTCCGGCAGGTGCTTCCGGCACGTCTGAGAGGTGGTTCCGGCATGCGCGTCAGGTGATTTCGGAGTGTCCGCCAGGTGGTTCTGGCGTACCCGGCAGGTGATTTTGGCGTGTCCGGCAGGTGTTTCTGGCGAGTCGGGCAGGTGGCTTCGGCATGCTCGGCAGGTGCTTCCGGCGTCTCCGGCACGTGGTCCTGGTGTGTCTGAGAGCTGGTTCCGGCATGTGTGGCAGATGATTCCGGAGTGTCCGCCAAGTGGTTC
Source organism: Equus przewalskii (assembly GCF_037783145.1). Classification (NCBI taxonomy): domain Eukaryota; kingdom Metazoa; phylum Chordata; class Mammalia; order Perissodactyla; family Equidae; genus Equus; species Equus przewalskii. The sequence continues at coordinate 1,141 of NW_027228607.1, read as the reverse complement.
AGGCATACCCGGCTGGTGATTTGGGCATGTCAGGTAGGTGGTTCCGGCGAGTCGAGCAGGAGGCTCCGGCGTGCTCGGCAGGTTGTTCAGACGGGTCTGGCAGGTGTTTTCCGTCTGTTCGGGGTGTGGTTCCAGCATCTCATGCACATGGTTCTGGCACGTCTGAGATCTGGTTCCGGCCGGCCCGACAGGTGTTTCCACAGTGTCCGCCAAGTGGTACTGGCGTAGTTGGCAGGTGATTTTGGCATGACCGGCAAGTGGTTCCAGCAAGCCAGGCAGGTGATTCCGAAGTGTTCCCCAACTGGTTGTGGCGTAGCCGGCAGGTGATTTCTGCGTGTCCGGCAGGTGGTTCTGGCGAGTCGAGCAGGTGGTTCCGGCGTGCTCGGCAGGTGCTTCCGGGGTCATTGGCACGTGGTTCTGGCATATCTGAGAGGTGGTTCCGGCATGCCCGGCAGGTGATTCCGGAGTGTTCGCCAAGTGTTTCCGGCGTAGCCGGCAGGTGATTTTGGCATGTCCGGCAGGTGGTTCAGGCGAGTTGAGCAGGTGGTTGCGACGTGCTCGGCAGGTGCTTCCGGCGTCTCCGGCACGTGTTTCTGGCACATCTGACTGGTGGTTCCGGCATGCCCAAAAGTTGATTCCGGTCTGTCCGGTAGGTGGTTCCGGCGTGCACGGCACGTGGTTCTGGTACGTGTCAGAGGTGGTTGCGTATGCCCAACAGGTGATTCCGGACTGTCCGCCACGTGCTTCTGGCACGTCTGAGAGGTGGTTCCAACATGCCCGGCAGGTCATTTCGGAGAGTCGTCCAAGTGGTTCTGGCGTAGCCCGCAGGTGATTTTGGCGTGTCCGGCAGGTGGATCCGCCGTGCTCGGCAGGTGGTTCAGGCATGGCCGTCACGTGGTTCCAGTCTGTCCAGGACGTGTTTCCAGCTTCTCCGGCAGGTGGTTCTGGTACGTCTGAGAGGTGGTTCCGCCATGGCTGGCAGGTGATCCCGGACTGTCCCCCAGGTGGTTCTGGCATAGCCAGCAGTTGATATTGGCCTGTCCGGCAGGTGGTTCCAGCGAGTCGAACAGGTGGCTCCGGCGTGCTCGGCAGGTGGTTCCGGTCTGTCCGGTAGGTGATTCCGGCGTGTCCGGCACGTGCT